>NW_012130067.1:9962869-9966240 GCF_000143395.1 Atta cephalotes | reverse complement strand
TATATATATATATATATATATATATATATATATATATATATATAAATCGTAGATGATTGCAAGATCTCAAATCGTAAGAAATTGACCAATTCTAGTCAAATATTCTCCCTATATTAGACTGTGCTTGGTCAGTTTTCTACAACTTAAGACTTCACGATTATCTATAAATTCTATGTAAACGAGCCTAAAATCTATCCAAAAAATATGTTAGATTCTATATGGCTTCTGATAATTGATTAGTATAGCAAACTAACAGCAATCATAACAACAAAATTTGTTATCACATATTTACCGATCACGGTTACTGGTGGCTTGTTAAATTAATAAAATCTTTTCTCTCAGTGTTATAACTTGAAAATTGTTCATACATCATTATGTTCATTAAGAAAAGTCGACTTTAAATTGACCAGATCTGTCGTTGAGACAGCATCCGATAATTTGAAGACATGCTGTGTAATCTACAGCATTGAGATTGTCATAAAGATCAAATACGCAAACAAGCCTAATTTTGCATTCATCTTTCTATCCGGACTCAGTCAGAGGTCATAGCGCATAAATAACTCTGACCAGTCAAAGGGTTAATTATCGCGAGGCTGGCTGCAACTTAATGTTTATAGTTTAATATCCGTCCGTCAACGTGGAAGGTCGCAACCGCCTTGAGGGCACGTAACTTTACGACGCGACCCGCATTAATAATCACTTTCCCCTCGATCTTCTCTGCCTCTGCGTCCCTCTAGGCTGCGTTCGGAAACATTACTCGAGTGCTCCTGTGTATCATTTTATTCTTATCATTCATCCAATGTTAAACAAGGATAAGATGATACACGGGGACATCTGAGTAATGTTTCTGAATGCAGCTTATAGTTTTACGCATATAAAACTATATGTAAAACGGCTGATCTCACTCTACTCTTTCCCTATCTGTTGCAGCATTTTCCACAGCCACCGAGGATGTGGGAGATGAACCCCAAGGGCATGAGAACGATACCGGTGAGTGATTTATGATTTTTTTCTAAGGATCGTTTTCTTTAATTTCTTTTTTCTTCTTTATTTCTTCTATTTTCTTCTTTATGCGAATTTAACGCGTTTGAACTTTCATGTCTTTAAACATTAATTCTTCATATCAATGTCGCATTAATATTGTCCGCACGAGTTGCGAATCGATCTGTATAATTTCTCAAGTAATCATATTAGATTTATATGGTATTTGCCATTTTTTGTTTCAATCACAAAAACGCAAGAAGGAAAAAGAGAAAAAAAGAAGACGAAAAAAAAATTAACGGAAGGATATTAAGACCATTAGAACTTGATTTGTAAGGAGACATTTTATCAGCCATGCTTGTCAAGATTTGGTCCAGGGTCGACTGGTTCAGTTTTCGAGTGAATGGTGAAATTGATGCTAAAATACTAACGTGCGTAATTTACTAATTTACAATTGATATACTCTCGACCGGTTGGATTTGCAATCTGTTCGTCGATTAAATCGCAATTAGTTATAATTTATCACACTAATGCGGCTTATTGTTAATAGTTTGATTAACTTAGTCAAATATTAATTGATACAGACTGTTAAGAACAAGTTTGATAAAAGTTGTTGCACAGCGCGACATGTGCTTCGGGCAATTCTATTGTTACAATTCGCGAGAGTTGCGAGTAATTAATTAATGCTCAGGATGGAACAGTAATTTCTTTCGCAAGCACGCGAGATGTTTCGAGCTCACGTAATAGATCGGTCTTAAGTGTAATTTGTATTGCTTTTCGACATATCAGCTGTCATAGTAATGGCAAATACGTATATACCTATATGCAGCTATACATCAAGATTTTGTCGTTTAATGGAGTAAGTCACATCAAATTCATATAGGAACTGATTTCTCAGATCATCAAATAAAGAAAAGTTTATTGTGACAGATATGTGGACGATGTTATGTAAAAATGACTTAATCTATCAAACGAATCACATCGAATCTTTAATTTTCATAAAAGAGGAATAACGCGGAATAATTTTGTACGCGCGCGTGCGTGTGAACAAATTCTAATAAATTAATAACTTTTTTGTAAAAATTAACATAATGTGTAAGCATGCGCACGGCGCGAAGGTTGTATGTATAATTAATTTTCGTGTTTTGTTTCTATACTTATCTTCGGATATCACCCACAGTAGACTTACGACGTCAGAAATGAATAAATAAACATGGCAAAACATTTAAGTTATGTCCATACAAATGACTTTTAACGAAACTGCTTTATTGTGGATAAAACAAGAAATACGCCTTAAATTGTATTATCATGTTTGACACATCTGAAATGATCTTCAGAATCAAATTTTGGTTAAAAATTTTATTCTAGACGAAAAAACTTTGCAATTTGTGTTTAATCAATAACTTGTATTTCATCGTTTTATATATGTTAGATTGATAACAGAGTTTAATGATACATTTTATAAATTAGTCTGTGTCACCTTGAAATGAATTAATAATTAAGAATTAATAATCATGATTCGAATTACTTTGAATGGCAAAGTGACTGATGCAAATATAATTATAATCTCTAAATTTTTAAATATCAATATTCTGCAGCACTTATGTATAATTGTACTAATAATTACGATTTTCTTAATCTCACTAAGATTATAATTTTATAATTATTATATGAAATGAACTTAAAGTGACAGAATTATAGTTTATAATAATTTTATGAAATTATAATATGAAAAACAGGTTGTCAAAAAAATTCTGAATTATGTTATGATTTTTATATACAGAAATGGTTTTTACATATAAATTATTTTAAATACAATAACAATTATTCTTTAAAGTTAAGACTGTTCAAAGTTAATACTGTTATATTTAAAAACTATTTGCTATCAAATCTGCTAGTTGTCAAATTTAGTCTCGATATCATTAGTCTTGTAGACGGATATTATCACACTTAGTACAGGTTCTGATTATATTATTTATCGTTTGATTATAGTCTATTTCTTTACAAGAAATGTTTCATTGAACGAAAGTAGACTATAATCAAACAATTCTTGTAAAGACGATAATTCGAAATTGTTGAATAAACTCAGGTAACTTGTCACAAATTCTTCGCATGTATAAAGAATCGAAATGATACTATTACCAAATTTGACAGCTAACAGAATAGTGGTGAATGAATGGTGATTATTGAACATGATAGTTTCTCTTTATTTTAAATTTTTGAGGAATGTTATCGCTGTTTCTGAATAAACCTGTATGTAAAAATTGTTTCTATAAAAAATATATTTCTATGAAAAATTCGGTAAAAATCAAAGGGTTAGAACTTTTGTAACAAATTAGTACATTGGAATATACATATATATATATATATATATATATATATATATATAT
>NW_012130067.1:9949238-9962849 GCF_000143395.1 Atta cephalotes | reverse complement strand
AGAGAGAGAGAGAGAAGAAATAGAACGAAAATAAAAAAGAGAAAGAAATAATATGTCCTTCTATCTCGTAATTTTGCTAAAATTACTAGAAACCATATTAGGTTGTAAGTGCATTCCGTTTTTACACTCATACGAAGCATCAGTTTATTTTTACTCTCCATCAATATATTAAACAAGGACGAATGATGCTTACGAGCGCTGTAAATGCAAAACGGAATGTTTCCATAAAACATAACTTGTATCTAGACTCTGATTAGAATTAAGGAAGAAATGATTTTCTAAAGTAAATCATAAAGATACGTGTTTGACATACATGAGCATTAGTACGCGATACACGCATGGAAGGAATTGTTTTCAATTTTTGATAACAAAAGTATCACCCCAGTCAGAAATGGTAATGGAATTGACATCGAATCGATGTTGATTCAACACTTTCGATTCCATTATCATTTCTGACTGGGACACGCTTTTATACGCTTCATATAGAATTAAAAAGTTCCAGATATTACAATAATAACATAATTTTTATTTGAATGAATAGCTGCATTCAGCAGAAAAATTGCAACAACTTTTTAAGTTCTTGTCTTGTCTTTAACTTTTTACTGAATTTAAGTATAGAAAAATTTAAAGAATCACTGATTACTGTTCACTGATCAGTTTTCTCTTGAACGCAGCCATCGCGTTTTCTTATTAGCTTTCTTCTTCTTGAACGTCATATTTTACCGAATTAATCTATCATTCAACGAGCGTTCAGAATTACTAATTATTTAACATGATCTTTTAATATAATTGGTATTTACACTTATTATTAAATACAACGAAAAATTAGAAGTAAGAATCAAGATTGGATAAAAATTAGCAATCGTTTGCATTCTTGTAATATTTATATAGAGCAGTATTGAAATTTCAGATCCTCTAATTAGAGACTGGTCATAAGCAAATGTCATCCATTTTCTAACAAAATTCTGCGAATGAGAAAAGATATATCTCACTCTCTACAGTGGTGCGAGAAAGAAAAAGATATATGCTCTCTCACTTTAACAGAAATTGCAAAAAATATCAAATCAATCAAAAGTGATTTTTTTTATGGTCTGCATTCTCTGATTGCATTAGAAGGTCTTTCACAAAATTTAGAGAGTATTGTGTTTATTTTTTTGCAAAATCTTGCGAGTAAGAAAAAATTTGTGTTGTCTTGCTCCCTGACTGAACATGAATTAAGAAAATGACGAACTAATCAAAAGGGACACTCTGATATTCAATCTCTGATTAGCAGCATTAGGACAGCATTCTTATTTTAAGATCGTCTTAATAAAGTAATGCCTTAAGATACTATCACAGTTCTCTGATAATATCTTAAGACTGTACTTAAAATATTGTCTTAAATATAAAAACCAATTATGAATATTTGTTTTAATATTTAAAATTTAAAATCACTAGATATATTTATGAAGTACCGCAATTTATTATTTTGATATCAAGTGACTATTTTGAACTTATGTATTTGTATAAACGTATTTTTTGAGAGGAAAATAAAACCATAAATTGTATAATAAAATAAATTTTTTTATTTGTAATTAGTTTATTTATAAGCAAAGAAATATATATAAATGCTTAATTTATGTATTCTTTAATATGATGAGTTCATAAAGTTTATTTGTGTTGAAATTTTAGTGCATAAATGTGCATGAAGATCACATCTGTCTCTATTCTTGAAAAATATCGCCTATAAAACTAGAAAAATATATACGTATGTGATATTTTGTAAGAATAAGAATCCTGTTTTTTTTTTCATACTTCAAATTGATTTTTTGCATGGTTCATTTTCGGTCTTTTTCTTTTAATAATAATGTGACAAGGAAAACAAGAAAGATAAATTCTGCAAGAAATTCAGTCCTAGGCTATGGAAAAAGAACAAGTACAGTTCAGAAGGTGAAAGTGTATGATCAGCACATGCGTAATCACTGAAAGAGAAAATTAATTTTTAGAGAGAAATGTTTTGTTCGAAAAAATTCCTTAGAAAATTTTGAACAGGTTAAGACAGCTGCATCTAATGTAAATAAAGTAGTACACTATGTGCCCTATCTGTCATTTTGACACTTATTAATGCTAAAGTGGATACCTTGCATGGTATTTTATAAATCTAGTCATTTAATAAAATTATAATCTGAACGACCTCTAGCGACATTTAAGTATTAACTTCTTCTGACGAGTATACTGTAGATAAAATAGGAAACACTTTATTCTTTAATCGATAACGTATTCTTACTGAATTATCGACTTACCATGCCCGCTGTTGATCATATCTATTCTATGTCCGGTAATTGTCAGATATATTTTCTTGGCTTACTTAATGGATATCAATTTCGATGGACAATTATTATTATTGTTTGTAACGCAGTGTAGATCATTATCACGGAACAATTTGTTAAGGGAATCTTAAAGCGAAGTTTGAACTCCAACGAAGTCACCAGAGGTCACTTCATTGCGCGCCGCGCATCGACATGTCTTTATATTAATATTACCACATCAATATCTCACGCAACCTATGATACACGCAATCGCACATTCGTGTCAATTTTCATATAATAAATTCATCGCGATGAAGCGTCTAAGAACTCGACGTTATTTGTTTGTGCAAACTACGTGTTTATGAATTATTATTTCGTAAATATAGAAATTGCAAAACTTTCGTATCAAGCAAATGTTGTCACGACTTGACAGCTTGAGATGCCATGTTACACTAAGAAATGGTAAAAAATATATCAATTTCGAAATTTTTGGTTTTTCTCGGCATAAACTTCCTCACAAACACGTATTAATGCGTATACTTTAATCTTGAAAAAAGATTTTCGAATTTGTGAAAGAGAAAAATTGTATTTGTTATACAAAAATTATATGATTTAGTCGATAACAAAGACAGCTTTAAGATCCCCTTAATTCTTAGCAAATCAACGAGAGAAAAAAGAAATATATTTTACACATAGTAAATACATTACATTTAATTTTTATATTACTAACCTTTACATTATTTTATTAAATTAATAAAAATTGTGATTATTTATGATATTAATGTTAAGGGGATCCTGACACAACGGCTGAGCTTGAACGATATTGATAAAACAAATTCTTAATTCCAAATAAAACATAATAATGAGGAATATGAAGGCTATAGAAGAAGTTAGCGCAGAAAACGGAGAGTCAAAGTAATACAAAGTAATACAAATAATTTATTAAATTATAAATATCAATATAAAGATGATTTGTATGTTTCGGTTCTAGTTTGAATTATTCAATGTTACCATTAATAAAATAATATAAATTAGCCGTATCTTGATAATAAAAAAAATATTCTTATACGCCTGCAATATTTAACCGTCAAAGAAGCGAGACGATCAATCTGAAAGCGTTATTGCTCATGCAGTTATTAGACTGGATGGCAAAGTCTCAATATTTCAACACAAGCCTTACTAAGATTATTCATTCTACATATGTATTTGAAAATTTTCTTCAACAAAATACTAAACTTTTTGTGAGAAAATTAAAAGTGCTTCCAAACTTATATGATAATGTATATTTAACAACTGGCTACTATATCATTATAATTTCAAAAATAATATTGTACAAATATATTTTTGAAACTTGATAAAAGATATTGTGTATAAAACAATTAAATATAATAAATAATATGTATTAATCAATACTGTGTAACAACAGTGAATTATGACATAAATATTTTATCTTGGATAATGCTAATGTCGATAATGTAATTTTAAAGCTTTATAACTCAAAAAGTACTTAATTAAAAAATGTTTTAGTATAGTGTTTTGAAAAGCTCTCGAAGTAAGCTACGAGAATGTGTAATGAAAATTGGAAGAGTATATTCTATTTAAAACATTCAAAGTAATTGAATCTTGATCTGATCTTGACGACGCCACCCAAGATCAAACTAATGATACCGTCTTATGCATCCTCCGAAATTAAACTTTTGTAACTTTTGAAACATTGTTTTATAAAATGTGTTCTAAGATATATATTTGTCACACTTTAACTCACTCTGTATATACATATACAGAGTGTTTAATAAGTTACGATAAAACTACCGCATAAGGGCACAACTGGATTAAACTAAATAAGTCTGAAAAAGTCCTCTACCATTTTGCAATTTTTGCAATAGTTAACAAGGTATCAATTGCTAAATATCACCGATTGATTTTCAATAATTTTTTACTTAAGTATCCATCAACTTTAAGAAAAACAACAAGAGACAAAAATTATTTATTTTCTTTTCATAAAGCTTTAAGAATTTTTTCAGAATTTTTTAATCAACTTTTTTGTACTGCATTTTCTTATTGACAACTATTTTTACCAACATGAGAAAATGCAATATTAAAAGATTCTCAGAACTCTATGAGAAAAAAATTAACAATTTTTGTTACTTGCTGTTTTTCTAAAGTTAATAGCAAAAAATTATTAAAAACTGATATATTTGGTCATTTTTAGTAATTATCTTGTTAACTATTGCGAAAATTGCAAAATGATAGAGGATTTTTTGACTCACAATCAATTTAGCCTGCTTTATCTGCGCATGAAATACTTGGTGGTCATTCTGGGACACCTTGTAAATGATATAAAAACGAAAAAGCCAAAAATCACTGAGTTCAACTTTGCCACCAAGCCATTTGCTATACGAACTAATACGCTTTAATACGATTATAAATAATTTTGGCAGATATGATTTAAAAAAAAATATGATACAGCCTCTCGTAATTGATTTGTCAATTATTTTTTATATTTAGATGATTTGTCAACATTTTTTTTAATTATTTAAATTCATACGTCCTACGCAAGTAATATAATATTCATAAAAATTCTCTTTAATTTCTCTTTCTCTTTCAAAGAAAAATTAAATCTTATTTATTTTTATAAAGTATTCCATTTTAATAAAAATAATAAAATAAAAAAAAGGCCTGACAAAACAACGTCAAAAAAAATATCTGTGATGTTGCAATACTGTTATGTATGAAGCGCGAAGTAACATTATAGATAGAACGTGAAATAAGATACGATATGCTGTGTCCTATATAAACTAAACTTCCTTAACCTAGAAATCACCTAGATTTTTTTTATAACCGTAAACGATTATTCGAAGTGTTTTTATATCAATTAAAAGTCACCACCTATTAGCTACTATATATTATTGCTTATATTATTGATTTTTCTACAATTATTAGTTTTTGATATTATATGTATATCTGAACCAAAAATGTACGTAAGTACAATAAACAATTTATTAAAATTTGTCCAATGAACAATTTTATTCTCATAATGATTTAGGTTTTATAAAAGAATGAATAATATGAGTTATAAAACTATTATTAAAATTCATTGTAATAGTGAATATGTTACATGAATTATAACATTGAATAATTAAATATTATCCTAACGTTCCCCGTTAAAACATTTTCTTTAATACATATAACGAATTCGATATTATTGAGCTAATGTACAGACTTTATTAACTAATTAAACAATGCATTAATATAATGAATGCATTTTATCACTTCTATAAAATTTTATGATACACATCTAATGAACGAGTTTATTAAATTTATCTATGAACACATTCATTGGAAGAATGAATTTTTTCAGTATATATAAATATTTATTCAATATTTTTTAAAAAATAAGGCAGAATAAAAAATAAATATAGGCTCTCAATCAATAAAAAAATTATTGTGACTAGGCTTTATTATCTTGCTGTTGGAGGGTAAAAATCATCTCAAGTAATTATTTATTACGGGTTTAAGCAAAAATTACGTTGCACTGAGATATTGCTCGGAAATGACAAACATAAAACAACTATGTTTCCTTGAAAGAAATCTTCGCTTTTAAGAAAGACGGAATGTTTCGTGTTACTACGTTTTAACTGATCCCAGCAAATACCAAGTTAAATGATGTATACGTGTTAATTGTAATTTTACAATATATCTATAACAATATATCTATAATATAACATATGCATATTATGTTACGTGTAACTTGTTTACTGGAATAGGATAATCAGACGGATGACAATCAGACAAAAGTTAATAGATGTAAAACAAGAATTCCTTTAAAATTTTAATAGCACTGTTATTATGAATTATCTATTTTTTGTTTGAAGGAGAACTCAGGAAACAGATAGAGATTTTATTTTGAAATAAATTGAAAATGATTTAATGAGATTAAATTTTAGATAATTTTGTGAAATTAATTATATTTTGAAAAAAAAACTAAGTTAAGACACACACACACACACACACACACACAAATTTTCGAATAGAATTTGGCAGTGAAAAATTGAAGTAAAGTAAGATTTTACAATAAAAAAATTGCAATAATGATTCGCACATCCTTAACCAGGATTACAGCATATCGAGCATTCGTTCTATTAATGCGAACTGCCTCCTGCGGTTCAATTGTCGCTTAACCTCCACTCTTGATGAGACGAGACGAAAACAATAAATGCCAGCTGCGCTTCCCGGGTGCCACGTGATAGTCATACTGATGTTCTCTGATAGTTGAGAGAAGACACCACTTTTCAACGTCACCTTCGCGGATTCAAATTGTTATTCACACAATTGTTTTAGCACTTGTCTCAAAATTATCGTGTTATAAGTTTATTATCAAATTCTGTGATGTAATCTACAGTTGCGTTTCTATAATAAGTTATTTTCCAGCAAAAATACATATTGAATCATTATATCTTTATTGTTTATCGACATTAAACAAGACTGAAATAATTTACTATGTTATACTGTGCCCTTATTGCTAGAAAACGCGCATAATGTTCCTTGAGAAAATAAAAGGAATGACTAATTTAATTTTTATTGAAAAACGCACTTATACAGAAAAATTATTATGAAGCTTGAGTAATAATATTATATTATATTGTTTATTATTATAATAGTTACTAATTAATTATTGGATCGTCCGGAAAGTTCGTGCCGCAAAAGATTTAAATTTAATAAATGAAATTAAAAATTTAAATCTTCTGCGTTTCAATTTTTCTTCCAAATCGGCACGAACTTTCCGGACAACTCAATATATTATGTACACTAAGAAAAATACATCGAAATATTTAGAAAATGTTACACAGGATTTTTTTTTAATATTTGGTTATAAAAATTGATTATAAAAAATGTGATTGTGATTATGAAATAAACATTTGAATGAAATATATCATATTAATATATGTATATAATATAATATGTATATAAATACATATATACATAAAGCAATTCAATAACGCAAAGTCTAAAATTGTGACATAAGACATCTTTAAATTATTTTTTAAACACAAAAAACGTCTTATGATCCGGCATTAAACTTTTGTTATCTTCTTTTGTATGAGTACCAGAACTCCTGAATCTCGGAAAATATAAGTTTTACAGTAAAGTGTTTCAAACAAAAATTGTAGGGTTTAAAAAGATCTTTTTACTGATTTTATCAGTTTGACTTTAAGTGGCGTCAAGGTTAGGTCAAGGTCAAATTAATTTTTTTTAATGGAAACCACCCATTTTCATTACATATTCTTATAATTTATCTCGAGAACTTTTCAAAATACTATAACAAAACATTTTTCTATTACTTTTTGAATTATAAAGCTTGAAAGTTACAATACCGCTGACATTACCCAGAGAAATGATAATGAAATCGATATCGAATCGATATCGATTATCTATGATGTCTAATTGATGATTAAAACCTTTCAAATATTGTTCAAAGTCATGATCTTGACATGTTAAGTGTAGACACAGTATAACTAAACTGAGCATTCTTCGAAATTCGAGGATTGGGAATAAAACTCAGGTAGAAAACGCATACATTGTGAATCAAGTGCGTTCTTTCTCGTGCATGCGAAACAAGAGAGAACGCACCTCGACCATGATAAATGCGTCCTATGATTAAGAATCAAATTCAAGGTGTTTAGAGGTTCTTAAAATGAATTAAAAAAGAAAATAATAAGAACCTTAAAAAAAAAATTTAACAAATGTTATTAAGATTATAACCCATAAGCCATACATTTATATCAGTTTCATGCAATATTTCCGTTTAATAAATGTATATAAAACAATTTTGTTCTTATTGAATAGTTATTTAATGGTACTTTTTTCACATTTATAAATAAATAGAGGAAGATTCCGTGTGTTTTTATTTATTTATTTTACTAATTTTTTATATTGATTAAATAGAAAAACTGAATTCAAATTCGACTCTACCTTTCTAGTTACATTCCGAAAAACCATCTTACTCATTACGTGATACATTATATTTAATGTAATTGTACATCATATTTTTAGTGACACCGGGTGTAAAATGATCGTCATCTAATCTGCACCTTCTCGCAATTCGATGATTAAGCACTACTTATAACAAGATGACAGGAATCGATATAGTAAAGCGGAAGAAGGGGGAATTAGAGGGTGTGCATGCGATGCACGCGCGTACCACGTGCGCTTCTGCAGGGAATTGTTCAGGTTTCACGTTCAACAGTCGTGACTCTTTTGCGCACCTCCGCTAGGATATGACGCATGTAATTGGCTCTAATTGATTTACCAATTGCCACGGTCAATTAACCAATGGAAAGCCGATCTATTTCATCTGAACATTAGAACAGTGATGTTTGCAATGGGTCGCACGAATGAAAGTGAGGAGCGTCTCTCGCAAAAGTAAAGATCTTTGTTCTTCACCTATAGGATAACTCTTTAAATAGCCTGAAATCACATTTTGCGAACTTATTCTTTGATTAATTTGTAATCAATGCTACAATGACGAGTAACAATTACGACAACTTTTTCTAGATAAGATTATTTCGAGGAATTGTTTTTTTCTTTTTCTTCATAAAAGCTATTTATCGAAAAAATTCTAATTTTTCAATATTCAATTAACTCTTTTGAACAATAATTCTGTCAAATGACGCACACATGAAATAAAAACATAAGATTTTAAATTTTTAATTCTGTTCTATAATATAATCGAAAATAAAATTTTACTATTTATTGAAATAATCCCGAAAATATTTCGCAAAGAAACGTGAATAATAACTCAATCCGTGAATAGTAACGTATAAAATACCAATATTTAGATCGGGATATCTAATCTTCGAACCGACTCAATGGAAACCATAACAGTTGACCTCGCACCTAGCAACAAGTCGTATATGGGCAATGTCCTCTCGAGAGATGTGATCCTTATTCATCCATAAGACGTCGAGATTCTACCTCGCATACTGCACGAAGCAAATAAATAATCACAAAAAGAAAAACATTAACGATTCATCTAGAATATTGAAGCAACAAAAGAGAAATTCCTGGGAGGAAATTCCAAGAATATTCAGTGCGGTCTAATGTACATATATCAATTATATATTATAATTTCTGCTATATTATAATCTTATATTATTATTATATTTATTATATTTATATCGTATACTATGACACACATAGTATAAATTATTATTAATTAAATATTTATATATAATAAATTATGTAGATATATGTAAAATTTGCGGAATCATCTAACGAGTATCTCGATCCTAATTGCTTCGAGATAGTGTAATATTTCGGACTCGCATACGTGACTGAACGTAATGAAACTTAAAATTTTAATATGCACACTGTAACGTGAAACGCGTGTAACCGCTACGTATGCAACGATGATGCACCGTGTGCGTTGTCTACCTGGCTGTTTTTTAGCAGTTTAGATGCGCCTACAAAAAATGTACATCTCTTCGATTATTCTGAAATATGATATGGATCAATGTATCGCAAGGATAAGGTATAAATTTTCAGATCGTATCGTAAAAATTCAAAGTCAAATAAACAAAGATTTCTGCAGAAAATAAACGAATATTAGATCATATTAGATCCCAATGCATCTAGACAAATAAATAAATAAATATTTTTCTGTAATTTTAATTTATTTTCCGTTTAAAAAAATTTTAATTAAAATTTCAATTATCAGAATATTTAGCATAGAGAATTAGAAATATGTTCATTTCCTGGCAGAGTTTATTTTATATGAAATTGTGTTAGAGTGATATTTATCTCTCTTATTTGCTATCCTTGAGATTAAAGTGTTTTATACCTCAGCACGTGTACATTTATCGTAACAATTTTCATATTTATGTCACACCGTATGATTTACAAAATTGGTGAGCTCGCGGTTTCTCAACCGCAAGCGCCGATGACGAGTTACAAAAGCATTGCAGGAATTGTTCGCGAAACCTTTAATGCGCTGCCATCGATAACTTCTACCTTGCCTACTGTTTAATTATGGAGAATGAAACGCTTGTTCGATCACGCTGTTACGTCAGTGAAAAACATGATTTCGCTTTGTCTATGTCGATAATTTTAAGGATCTCTGACTTTACAAGGAAGTAGGAAGGATTCCGATCACGTCTGTTTTTGACTTTTACGTGAAAACTTTTTTTTAAATAAGATAGTTATATTTATTTTTTTTAGTGACGTGCAAAAAAATAAAGTTAGTAAAAGAATTTTAGTTTTAATGATAAAAAGATAAAAAGAAATTAATACTCATGTTCTTCTTTCACTAGTAAAAAAGTGATAATTATTACTTATTTGCCACCAACGAGATGTAATAGAAGCACTTATGATATAATCTTTAAAATGATAACGCAAACGTAATATAATATTCGATATTATCTTTTTATCCTTATTAACATTAGGATTAGATTACTTTTTCACACGCTATATCACGCTTATAATATTTTTTAATTGTAAATAATCTACAAAGAAATTATTTGAGAAATTTTGATATTTCTTCAAATCACAAACTTATTGTTAGTTAATATTTAAAAAAATAGATATTTATTATAATGATTTTTAAATAAAATCATTATAACAGTATATATGGTGGCCTACGTAAAGTCAATAACTCAAAAAATAACTTGAAAACAGAAGATATGAAAAATGATTCACATAAAAATGGAAAATAGTTTTGAGGGAAACATATTTTTTTATCATTTTTTTCTAGGTGAAGATGTCAAAAAGATATGATAATCACTTCTACTTTATTAAATAGACTTATATGATTTTTTTGTAGAATATAATGCCTCTAATTATTCTTTATATAAAACTATTAAGGCAGAGATATGAAAAAATCAATAGTTTACGATATTTTATTCTTTATTTTGACATATATCGATATGAAATATCTCGTAAATTTTAATTAATTTTTTGATAACTGTACCTTAATATTTTTATAAACAGAATAATGAGATTAAACAATTGGTGGAACGAAAATACCTAATTGCTTTAAAAAAATATGTAGGCAAGATAATTTTTATTTTACTGTCTACGAATTTGAATTTATTTTTTTCTCAGAAATGGTGTAATATTATCAGAAATAAAAAGACCTTTTTTCTGCTAATTTATCCCGTTTATCATTAAAAAAAATTCAAACTTCTATATATATATATATATTTTATTCAATTAGGTGGACCTAAGAATATATATATATATTCTTAAGTCCACCTAATTGAATAAAACAGTAATATATGTATTTCAAAAAATGGGGCTTCATATCTTTCAAATATACAAAGATTCATAAAAATAATTTGAATAATTTTCAAATTTTTTGGAAAAACGGAATTTTTTCAACTTGGAGACCTTATATTTTTTAAACTAGTTTCGGAGGTATATGAAGTTTTTGTCTTGAATTTGTGTTGGGAATCATTCCTTAAAATCTTTTAACATACTTAATGTATGCCTTGTGTAAGAATTGTTTAAATGAAACAGACTGATGTATGTATGTGATAGAATATATTTTATTATCACCTGTACACTTACTAAATACGTTTATTCGCTCCGTAACAATCAGCTTAAAAGTAATCAACTCTCGCTATTTAGGTGGCGACTCCAACAATCTACAAATTTCTGTATACTCATTATGAAAAGGTATCAGACATATGTTGAATATTAAAATTATAAAATTTTATCTACTTTAATATTGAAATGCTTAAATTCAATTTAATTCGTCTCGTTTATTGGTGTGCAATAATTATTTTCAATTGAAAGTAGAGTAAATCAAAAAGATATAATTTTATGAAAAGGTAGATACTTTACAATTATCTAACAAACACTTATTTATAAGATCAAGTGTATATGTATTATTTATAAGTTTGGATAAACAGCAATAATTATCTGAAAAATTTATTTTATTTATGTAATGTAACATTGCGATAGACGCAATGAAGATAATAAACAGGAATTAATTATGTCATAAAATCATCGCGTTTCTTGGGAATGTTGACACTATTATCTGTCTATGAATTTGATCCTTGTAGATATTAATGTTATCTCTCTGAAGTTTCTATTTAATATAATATCCGATAATATCGTCTTATATTGTTGTTCTCATATGATGACATCTTTTTATTACAAACAATTGTGATGAGACAAATTCTTATTACTATTACGTTTGTAATAATTAAATTTTTCGTTTTAGCTTCACGCAAGAAAGAAGTGTTCAATTTTAAGATATACTAAAATTTTTCATTCTTATCCATTTTTTAAATACTTAAAGAAGTTTCAAAACATCTTCAAGCATTAAAAAATGGAGATAATAAAACATTTCAATATTTTAAAAATTAAGCATTTCTTTTTTTTGTGTTATTGATTGAATAATGTCTCAACATTGTTATTAACAACATCGTATATTATTTATCAAAATTATAAAACAATTCATTACTTATTCACAATTATTCATTCACTACTTCATTCACAATTATTAATTTTATTATTGACATTTTATAATTTTTAAACCAGTTCCAATTTACATTTTGTTTTGTAACGTATTTTTTTACATCATAATATTTTTTAATATCATAATCGGATATAAAAATGATATTGATAAGTTTCTCATGATTTTAATAAACAACAACACATAAACTAAAGTTGAAAATAAAGTTGAACATATAAATTATTCAGAATTAATTATAATATCTTTTTTCATTGCACAACTTGCATTGATTTGTTTACAATAATTGATGTTGCTTGACAAGGAAAAATACGCTTTAACATCATAATAATAATTATTTACGCCTAGCTTGTGACGCTAGTTTACTCTTCATTTCCTGGTTCTTTACGATGTTACGATTTCGAGTAAATACTTTTAATCGACAAAAATATCCGATAAAAATAATGTTATTTGTTGTCTAATAATAAACTAATAGTAATATGCGCAGTAGTATGGTAGCATTTCAAATTAATTACAAAAATTGACGTGTGTGATGAATTTCCTTTATTGTTGCGATTTATTTAAAAAAAAATGTGTTATTAAAATATTTGTATATGTTTATATGTTAAACGTACTCATATGTACTAAATATGTTTATACGTAAGTAATATTTTTAAAAGATAAGATATATTTTCCTTTTAGGCATATCGAATTTTTAGTGATATTAAGTTTTTCGTGACTTTAATAAACAACATATCAATTAATCAGAATTAATTATGATAACTGATGACTTTCATTGTTCAATCTCGGATACCTTCTACATTATAATTTTTTTATGCTAATATAAATTCTCTCTCTCTCTCTCTCTCT
>NW_012130067.1:9931900-9948293 GCF_000143395.1 Atta cephalotes | reverse complement strand
TATATACTATATAGTTATTAGTATAATATATAGTAATTATATATATATNTGTAGTATATATATATATATATATATATATATATATATATATATATATATATATATATATATATATATACTCATTGTACAATAATTTATGCGAATGTAAATGACTTTTGATAGTTTTTTTTTAAGAAAAAAAGATGGGAAAGTGATTTCGCTTGTCATGTCAAAAAGGTCAAGTTTTAGTTAGTTTTTGAATCAGCAGCTCTCGGATGTGTACGGTATCTCTTTTGACTTCGAGATTTTCTCCGGATGGACGAGAAACTCAGGATTAAATTAAATCGCGTGTAGCCGAAAATAATGCCACTTTCGCCCTCGTGTATTCAGATATAAACGTCGCGCTCTGCCAGGCCACGGCTTGAAAATAGTTACAACATTTAGGGTGGCAACCCGTGGCTTTTAGAGCGACGCACGCGTGTTGTGACGCATGAACTTCCTCTCCTTCTCGTCTCTCTTGCTTATCCTCACTAATTCGATTGATTCTTCTGAAGAAAATTGTTACATCGAGCATCTCGAGACAAGAAAGCTTCATTTAAAATTGAAAGATAGTTAATTTTGTTATTTTTTTAACTTGTTTTCCCTGAAAATTTCTAAAAACATTTATTTTAAACAAAAAATTATATAATAATAGGATTCTGAAATTTGAGAAAAATTAGATAAAAAGGCTGATGAAAGTATGTAATATAAATTAATGAAATTTATTTAAAATACATAAATTTTGGCTCAATTTCGAGTCATCTTTAGTAGTTTATATAGGGTGTCCCATGATTGTCAAATATTTTGTGTTCTGATAGAGTGGACTAAACTGAGTCGAAAAATCTTCTATCACATTTTGCAATTTTCGCAATAACAGGATATTAATTACTAAAATAGCCGAATATTGGTTTACAATAAATTTTTACTCAAATACTATCAACTTTACAAAAAAAAAAAACAGCAAGTAGCAAAAATTATTTATTTTCTTCTCTTTAGAGTTCTGAGAATTTTTTACTGCATTTTCGTATTGGTAAAAATGATCGTCAATAAGAAAATATAATACTAAAAAGTTGATAAAAAATTCTGAAAAAATTTTTAGAGCTCTATGAAAAAAAAAATTATTTTTGTTTCTTGCTATTTTTCTGTAAAATTGATAATACTTTAGTAAAAAGATTATTGAAAACCAATATTCAGCAATTTTAATATCTTGTTAATTATTGCGAAAATTGCGAAGTGATAATGAATTTATCGACTCAGTTTAGTTCGCTCTATTTGCATGCGAAATATTTGGCGGTCATTCTAGAACATCCTGTATATTTAAAGATAATCTCATACTCTCCACAGCACATTAATCCAATAGAATTAGATTTTGAACGGAAAAAAATTGTAAGCAGTGCATGTCTTTTCACAACAAACATATATGTTTGAGATTCGTGACTCGTATGGGAAATATTGTATAAAAAAAAATGCAAAAAAAATTTTTGGTACATTGCAGAAAGCAGGTTTTTCACATATAGAACGAAAAATATTGATTGTATAAAAAAAATTTTAATATGAAAAATGTAGATATAAAATATCTACAAAATGAAATGTACAACGTTAAGATCGCTCTTTAGTTAAATTGAAAAAATAAAGATCACTGGAAAAGTCTTTTCTTCACTCATTTATTGAAATTTGAACGCTTTAAAATTCTTACAAAACGTATAACCTTCAATCATTGTAAAAATCTATCCTTGTTTTAGTCTAAAATGTTTATTAATTTTTGCAAAAAACTATTTGTTCAGTAAAAATCTATCTATGGAAAAAATAATTATTCGGATTAACGAACACTGCGTCGATGACCTTAACCTCGACATATGTTGCCAAGGTCATAACCATGAATAATCTTCAAAAGATTTTAGATAGCGGTCACTGTTCGTTCAAAAGTAATTAATAAAGTAATTAAAATAAAATTAAAAAATAATATCTTATTTCTGTTGTATTTTGACAGGCGTATGACTTTTCACACAAAACGAGGTTCACTCCACTTCTCCCCTATCTAGGAGAAACCTTAGCTGAGGAGCAGGTGAAATGAACCTCGTTTCGCGTCGAAAATCGTGCAATTCTACATAAAAAGAGTATAGGACAGTTTTTAATATTGTATATGATAGAAATAAGACATTTTTTTAAACTTTATTTGTTAATAACTTTTGAACAAAACACACAAGTGATTATCTAAACTCCTTTTAAAAGTCACTCAGGTCGTTAGGGTCATGACCTTGATGACATATGTCAAAGTCAATATCGATGCAGTGTCCATTAATCCGAATAACTATCGAATTTTTTTTTAACTATATTCCAATAAATTTTAGGGACATACATTTTATACATATTTTAACAGTTATAAATTTTTTCAAAAAATTTTATTTAACATTTACTTGACTTATGTCGCACAAAACGTGTGATCATCATTTGTCGTTAACATTGGCAGTGCTTCAAATCACTGCTTGTGCTGAAATCTATAGTTTACGTGCAGTACAGATTTTCAGTACTGCAATAAATTTTGGAACATAGCCGTTGTATATAAGCCGTTGTACATAAGCCGTTGTATATTATAATAAGATTTATTAAAACGATCTGAAATAAAAAAGTAAGATATATATTAATACAGTATTTAGTATATGCACGGAGAAAAATATACAGTAATATACGTTAGAATTCTAGTAAAATTTATGGAATTATCAAATTCATATAGGGATACGTGCTTATTCATGTAAAATTTTTTTCTGATATATAAGATTGTCGTTGTAAAATAAATTTATATTCAGACATCTCAATTTACTTTTTCAATGAATATTTTCTCTTTAGCATTAACAAAATTTACTTTACTGCGTAATAAAAAATATATACGTATAAAAGTTCTGAGAATTATTTGTATTCGTCACTCTTGAAAATAATACGATTTATTTTATTGTAAGTATATAATTTATTTTACTGAAAGTATGATTTATCTTACTATAAGATAATAATCACTTGAAATGATGTATTGTAATCATAATGTACTTTTTATCTTAAATCTCCAGTATTTTTATTTTTAGGCAAATAAAATTTATCACATATAATAATTTCATAATAATTTCAATGGACTTAAAAAATACGATTTCGAGAAAAGTGCGTTTAAAATTTTGAGAATTATTAATACACATTTTTTCGTATATTTGCAGTTAATTTCTCGTTAATTTATTATTTCTGATTTATAAAATAGATCTTTTTTGTATGAAAGGTTTTCTTTGGATGTTAGATTCTTTGAACCTAAATAGATCTACGCAGATCCTTACCTAAGTGTGTGAAAAAGGCTCTGTTTGCCTATAAAACGATTATTTACAGCTTCGTTTGCATACACAACAATATTATATAACATATTGCATAAATGACCGCAATACATACAGCACACATAATCATATTGCCCACAGCATATTGCATACAGCATTGCAAAGTAAGTTCCGATAATGCACATTTCTAATTGGCCAATTTAAAATAAGTATTCTCATTGGTAAGCAGTAAAAAATTACTAGGCACCAGCCAATATGAATGGATGTATACTGTCAGGATGTGTGCTAACGGAACCCTCTCCACATTGCACACACGCATTCTCAGAAAGGATTTTTAATATCGAGAAAAAAAATTCTTGATTCAATCTTAGCTCAACTATATAAAATATAAAATTATAATTGTAAGATTAAATCATAATAATTTTTATTCTACTTCCTCGAATAAAATAAAATCGACACATTGTCTTGAGACAAGTGTAACACATAAATTTAGGTTTATATATATTCTTATAATATATTATATATTCTATTATTATATATTCTTTAAAATATATCTACCTCCAATATTATATACGTGATGCTATAGCATCATGGCAACGAAGCTCTCGTGTATAACGCGCTAGATGAGAGACATGAGAGGTCCTGAGTCTGAGTCTCGGCCGAACCCAATTCATTAAAACATTTTGTGACCAAACTGAACCCTTCTCCTTTTATTCTTGTGTTTGAACAAAGTACATTTTTTATTTTAAACGGCTCACATACACACATACACACACACACACACACACACACACACACACACACGCGCGCGCGCGCGCGCGCACGCACGCACGCACGCACGCACGCACGCACGCACGCACGCACGCACGCACGCACGCACGCACGCACGCACGCACGCACGCACGCACATACAAGTCGATTCTAATTCATGACTGAAGATTGTGACCTCTATTTGAACACGTATGAAGTGTTTCTATTGACGGTTTCTGTTACAGCCTCATGCTCTTTTTTCTTGACATTGCCAACGTTCCAACAATTACCAATTTTTCAAGAATGTTGTTGCCGCGCTTGTGTAATTTCATGGTCGAAGTAGAATAGTATATAATGGATAGTCGATCTTTTTATTTCAAATTCTCAAGGATGAATGTACTAGTACGTCTAGCAATTCATAGAATCTGCAACATTTGTTTCCAACGTTATATTTCAAACGCGTCAATCCTCTATCTTTCTTTCCTAAAAAAATATGGAAAATATCAGAGTTCGAACAAAGGGAATTTTCATCCTGTTCGAGGTCTTTCGGTTCTCCAGATGTTCATAAGCTTCATCATCACATCTTTGACCATGATTCTTTGCTTTATCACATCTTCCATCTTTGCATATTAGCAATCCCGGACAATAAAATCCATATCTCTATGCCTTAGTGTTGAGATTACCAACTCGGTTTTATTACCAATTCTTGTTAATAGTAAACTCCATTTTCTTACTCTCGATTTTAAGCATTATTTTGTTCATATATTCCACGATATTATGAGTATTACAGTTAGTTGACGTATCGCAAATTACTCATTCTTTTTGCTCATTAAAGGTAAATCCTTTTTGGTTATCCAGTGTCTTATGAATGATGTATTCTCCATAGATATTGAAGAGACGAGAATATATGTATATCTCTCGCAAATATAATTATTTAGAAAAAAATACTTTTATAGTTACAATTCTCTCTTTCTTTTAATAAACTGAAATGATCATTAATCGCTTGAGTATAAAACATTCTAATATGACGTTGCAGAAGGAAAGTCTATCGATCACTCGATTCTTTTTATTAGCCTTCTCAAAAAAGAAAGACGAAGTGGCCTATAATCTATAAATAGGTTTTCCCTGCTACTTTATCTTAATGTGCGATAGATTCAGTTAGACCTTGAATGCGGACCACACGTTCTATAATAATCTTCAATAAAAAAAGAGGAGAAGAAGGAGGAAAAGATAATCGTTTCAACGAAATGCAGATCGAGTATCATATCAATCAAATCGAGCGAATAGTTCTCAAAAGAGTTGTTCTGTGATCTGATAACAGATAAAAAAAATGTTTATCGCGTTGATTAAATTAATGCATATCACATATAGAAGATATATAGTGTCCTATAATAATTAAAAGACCTTTTTTATAATTAAAAAAATTATATTTACATCCTACCGATTTTATTAATAAAAAATTGATTTTCCATTTCGAAAAATACACTTTCAAATTTTGCGACGTTGATTGGGAAAGCTTCTTACACTGTTACTGTTAGAAATTGATAGTGTCTATATTTATAAATAAATTTTGAGAAAATCGCAGGTTTGCGCCATTTTGTTTCTGTTTAGAATACGAAGGGTTTTGTTATTATAATTATTTATTGATAAATATATTTGTTAATTAAGCATCTGCAGATCATGTAGTCATTAAAATCAGCATAACTTTAAATTTAATCCTATTTGTTTCTTTTTTGTTGTTTCAGATCCATACTCGTTGTCGCATCTCGGTGAGTCTCCCATTTGCATGCGCAACAAAATTATCTTTTTTTGTTCTAATCTTTGTCAACATCATTTAGCTTTCTTTATTTCATACATTTTATCTGGCTTTTTTCAACAAGTATAATTAATATGTCTGCTTACTAACCCTCTACTAACCCCTACTTAACTAAACTCAACTAAAATTTAATAAATTATATAATAATGTGCTATTTATCTTGCTTTGCATGGAATGTGCACTTTTAGGCAGGACAGGAGGTGTGCTAAATTTCGCTTCGCGTAGAAGGTTATATAGGCGCATGATACTAAAATTGCACTTTAACTCTAAATATTTCAAAAAATAAAAGAGAATGCCATTTAATTGTTAAGATAAAGGTAAGGTTGATGATTCAGGATGATGATCTTGATGACATATATCAAGACTGGATCCCTTGTAATAAATAATTATCGATTCCCTACATACTCCTGAAGTTTTGATATTTAAATTCGGAACATCTTGTATAAATTGTATATAAAGGAATCTTATTTCAGAAAATATGTACATTTTAAATTTATACAAGTAGCATGAAAAATATTACTATTTTTAAAAATATATTATAAAGTATTGTTACATTTATCTCTTATCTTTTCTCTTTACATTAAAACTTTTATCTCAACTTTTGTTTAATATTTCGCTTGTAATGAAATTAGGAATTCCAATATATACTTTCTTATTTTCTTCTTACTTATTTTCATATATACATTTTTTACATAAGTTTATGTGCAATTTGTTTTCCTAAAGACATTGCAACTATTGAATTTCATAAATGCGCAGTCCTGAATTTTTAATACAATATAATTTTTCATAAATGATGAAATTAACGCAACTAATTCAATTGCGAATTGATTGATAAAAAGTGATTGTAGAAAAAAATGCAATTATGCATATCATCTGTCACTTATCTGACACTTATCTGCTGAGACTGAATGAAATTTATTGCACTAATAATTTAGTCTTGTGTAAGAACGAGTTTTTGTCAAACGGAAAATTCTGTCGATAAGTTTCTTATTTTACTGATCATCGCTTTATTGCAAATATCTTTTTTTCGGCGTGTATCCGATGAAAATAGACAGATTATAAAAAGTCGAGAGTATCCTCAAATTGTTAATGACAAAGAGAAAAAGCAGGCCAGGTCTGATTGAATCCTTCGTATTTTCTCGAGTGATTCTCCATTGATATCGAAAAATTGATATTTTATAACTTTCTATTATATATTTAAATAATATTTTATTGAACTTTTTGATATGTATCTATCTAACAATTTAAACTCACAATACAAGTAAATGAGAATAATACTGCGCAGTTATTGGTGCGCCAAATTAATAATGTAATTTGTTTCTATTACATACGACTTATTTGTTCGAAAATTTCGGCTCCTTGCGAGCTATCTTCAACGAAATAATTTTCGAGTGTTTTGAGCGTGTTCGATAAGTTCTTGGTTGTAGACAAAGTTTCCAAGTTTAAATATATACTGAATGAGCCTTTTCCAAGTTCTTGGAGCGCGTTTCCATAATTGTCTTTATACGTTACCGACAGTTATCGACGTTGCGCAGACATTTTATATGAAAAATCTGCGTAACGACACAGACAACTGTCGATAGGAATGTAAAACAGTTACGGACTCGCACTTCTGGAAGTGCGCGATATTTCTTGAGTTTTTTTGTTATCCATGTACGTGTGTATTCACTCTCAATTTAATATTAATGTAATTCGTAATTAATCTGATCTTCAATTTTTGTCCGCGTCAAGTATTATATAATATCAAATTTCTGACCGACTTCTGACAGACTTCAGACAGTAATTATTTAATGATAATTAATATTGCTTATCACTTATTAAACAACATTAAAACTTATTTTCATATTATTAATTTATTATGTACTTTAAAGTACATAATAATAATAAGTTGATATCGATTAATTGAAATCGATGAGAATACGAAATCAAAGTTTCGGCCCGAATTTTCGGCATTGATTAGTGCTTTGATCGGATCTAGGTCGCAATAGAGGTCAGACGATGGCAATTTGCGGTCATATTATGATCGTTATCGAATGAAAGCAATGCAAAAATAGATCACCGAAGTATCCAATTGTTTTTACGAAACATTTTTCTATAATTGTTCGTGTTTGCATTAATTCCAAGCTACTACTAAGCTATCTATTTCCTTTTTCTTAAATCCTTTTTCTTAAATCGCACTTTATCTTTCTAAACATTGTATTTTATTTCTTTGTCAAAGAATTCGCTAGTGAATCAACGTGATATAGAATTTATAACGAATAATTTTTATTCTGTATTTTTATTATATGACGTGACTTTATTATATGACTAAATGCACTATTGTAAATGAATGTGCTAATTGGACATTTTTTTATGTCTGTAAAGAAGTTAGATCCCAAGTAGCAAAGTTTATCATTTTGATGTCATATTTTGGGCCTTTACTGACCATTGTACTACCCAACTGGCGACTTATGACATCACGGAATGGCGTTACGAAAATCATATCAGTATGCCATCATAAAATGACGTCAATATGATATCACGGAATGCTGTCGAATAAAAACCTATAGTCATTTTTTGATCACTTGACGTCATCATTTGTACAAATATGACTTGAATTTGACGTCAAAATGACAAATTTTGCTACTGGGATGACACTCTTAAGTTTTCTTAAGATATAGAGATGCTTTAATCAGAGACTAGCTATGACAACTTATTAGTTTAATGATTCTTCGTCAAATCGAATTAGTTAGAGATAGAATATATTTTTTTCTCTCGTACTAGAGTTAGAACGAGAGAGCATATATCTTTTACACTATTGCAGAGCGAGCTAAAACATATCTTTTCTTATCTGGACGATTTTGATGAAAAATGTCAAACCCTTTATTGTGATCAAATTCTGATTACATTGAAAAAATAGTTCTAATATTTGCAAATAAACATTTTCTTCAACATTTTAATTATAAAATTAGTAATCAAAATTGAAAAGATTTTACTATGATGACAAAATATACATTTCTGTAAAATGTCTCATTAATTATAAATAAAATGAAACAGTTTATTTGCTAAAAATAAAATGTTATTTTATCATATTAAATGAGAATCTATTATTATTTTCTATTATTATTTCTATCTATTATTATTTCAGTAAAATAAATATTATATCTCACAAATAAGTTTTTAAATACCTTTTTTTTTAGTGTAGAGGATCTCTGATACAGGAATAAATTATGAAATAATTAGGAAATAATTGGACTTTTTTAATTTACAACACAATAACTTTTATTGTAATTAATATATTTGTTATGAAGATGTTTAAAATAAGAAAAAACAATACATGTTTTTCTAAACAAATTTCACTTTCTAAGGCATTATTGATTTAATAAAATGATCTAGATATGTAGTGTAAAGACTTTAAGTTGATGAGCTTAAAGAAGCTATTTTAACTGATATTTTCTTTATTTAATAAATCACATTTTTGTCTGCATCAAGGAACTATAGCGACACAATGTGTGCACATTATTTTTTGTACTATTTTATTGATTTATTGAAATTGTGTATTTTAAAGAAAATTGTTTAATTTATTCATTCTTTACTCCATCGGAATCAAGAGAACTCGGAACAAAATTAAAAGTCTTTATAGAGAATAATCGAGGTGATCAAGTCATGTGGTCCGCTTTGTGTAATGGATACCGCTACGTCAAACTCTAGTAGCTCTTTAATGATAGATATACTGCGTATACATTTCGATATATGACAAAGGATCGAGTTAGAATAGAGGAAGATGCAAATAACAACACGTGGGGGACACTTGCGCCTTGACGATACCGCCGGAACTTCAATTGTACCAATCGCGAGACTCAGCATAATAACTCGGTTGTTTATCCATATGTGCACTTGCATTGATGACATTGACGTAGACCGGCGCAATTACGAGAATTCGCAATCGTCTGGATTACATTACGCGTGTCTGTCATTGCGAAAATTTTCGTTAAGAAAATTCGTTCAGCATACGTCGAAAATTAAGCGCATTGCGGCCGCTAGAAGCAGCGCAAAACGATATGGAACGTTACGTCACGATGCGAAATCGTTTCCACCATGTGAGAAGCAGAAATGTCCTTGGAATCACTTCATCTCTGCAAAATAACGCAGAATGAATTAAGATCATTCAAATTATATATCTTTCAAGATAATTTCTTTGTGTAAATGTATTTCTACGCACTTCTATTGCAAAACTAAAGACATTTTAAAAGTTAAAATTTTTCTGAACTGCATTTCAAAATTTCACAAGCATTTAAAATCCAGCTGCTAATGGCATTTATCTCCTTTTGATTGTGCACTCACATGTATACGATCTTATGAGATTCTTAGTTTAATATACATTCCAAAATATTTTCTTCGAGGAAAATATTTGAAGAGGACGTTTTGGAATGTAGCCCTTTGTCATCGCCTTTTCTGAATGACATTAACGGTCTCCTGGAAACGCTATTCTTTCACCTAACAACTTTAATCGATAGATTTGATGAAAATTAGCTGATCTTTACATTAGGAGATTACTCCGTTGTTATATTGTTATATTTTTCAGGAACTGTTGATCAAAAACATGAGATTGTAATTATTGTCGTAAAGGTATATCGTAAAGGTAAACGTAAAGTATTAATTTGATAGTTTGGAAAAAAAACACCTGGAAAAAACGATCCATGTTTTTTTCTGAAGAAAAAAATGATCCTAAAAAGCAATCCTAGGCCGATATTTATAGTTAGTCCGTTCTTTCAAGATCATCTTAAGTAATATATTGAGATGTAATAATACAGTTCTATTAGGTGTGGGAAAAAGTTCGCGTTTTTTTTAATGCCATCTAACGGGAAAAACGCCACGAACTTTTTCCCATACCTAATATGATTGATTTATCTTAAATACAATTTTGTGATTCATCTTAAAACAATCTGAAATAAAAATTTATTATGAATTCCGGCCTAAAAACAGAAAGACCATATGCTCTTGGACGTTTTCTCAAAATGAAAAATATCAGCGCATATCTCTCTTTATTTATACATTCGATATGAAACAGGTAGAATTATAAAGAGAATGTTGTTCAAGGCCATTTTGATAATATTTGTTACAAAATGAGACCATTGAAGAATGTTTTTCTAATTCTTATTTTTATGTAAAAATGAAGATAAGAGAAATCTCCAATGGCCTTGATCTTGACAAATTGTTCAAGTCATGAATCCTGAACAACATTCAAAAGGTTTTAGTCGTCAGCTGAACTAATGTACTGAAAATCTGTAAATAAATTTGAAATGCTAGAGATTCCAGTTCGTCTCACAGCTGAGTAATATTTTTCGCAATAAATTTATTTACAGATTTTCTGTATATATATTTTCTGAAGATCTTCTTAAAATAATGTCAATTGAGCATCAAATTGTTAAATTGTTCGTCAATTTAATTTGTGATATTACTATAATAGTACTATAATAGTACTATAATAGTTCATCAATTGCGTTTCTAAGTACGAAAAATCAATTCGGAGTGCAATTTGACAAACTATACAAATGTGATATGTAAATTTACATGAAATTATTAAAGCACTCAAGATTTAACTTCGACCGATATAGGCATTATTTCTTAATTATTGTATTTAAAATAATTTATTAAAAAATTTATATTTTGTATTTTACAATAATACTAATTATATTAGAACTCTCGAATTTTAAACAATATAAAAAGATAAATATAATAGGTTAATGAGAGTCAGCAACTATAAACGGTATAATTATTTAGTAAACAATCAATACTCAGATATTGGATTGATGTTTTCTTTATTTTGAACGTTTCGACTCTCTTTAGAGTCCTCAGCAAGAATGATACAAGTATAATTAGCTCACATGTCCATAATGCCCAAGTCACTCGCAAATTGACAAAGATTTTATAAAAAAATGTCAAATTAACAATGTTGCACCTTTCAAAATAGACAATTTTTCAAAAATTTGTTCTAAAATTTCCAGAAAATGTTACGGGCATCGTCTACAAAAACAAAGAATGACCCGAAAATGCTTCAACTGCAAAATTGAGCATAATCACGTGCAAATTTCCATGTCGATTTTTTGATAAATGATAAAAGCAGATAAAGTGGGATAAAGTCCAACTTCAAGTCAGATCAAGTCCAATGTCTCTCGCTATCGAGAAAAGTGCATTGACGCGCACTACGTTGCAATTCGGCAACATTCGAAAGGATATACTTTGGTTGCAGTTCAAAATATGATAGAGTCAAATGCATTATTGAACAGTTGAACGATTGTAAGATACCAATAATATTATCCGACCCGAAAGTTTCTTTCTCGGTATTTTTATTTTGTAAAAAATGATTTCTTTCTTTCTACAATTATAAAAAAATTGCATGTAAAATTACAATTATAGTGGGTAATCCTATTATTAAAGGTATATATTTATACACGCTGTGTGTAGTAACGATACTGCACATGCGTAATTATAGTTAGGTATAGATTAGAAAAGGATAAAGATATTACTTGGACTGATTTCTTTGATTGATTGCGAAACTAGCGCTCGTTCCAGTAATGTATAACTACGTTTAGCAAAAAAAAGCAGCAGTTGTTCTTTAATATGATTGGTTTACACATTTAGATTCAGTGAGAAACTAAAGACAGAATCAATTAATTTAATGTTAATAACTGCTGAACGCAACCTATTTCAATGAATTTTACATAGGTTTATAACATTCCACAAAAATATGTTTGTGCGTGCATGCGTGCGTGCGTGCGTGCGTTAGCTACTGTTTAAAAGAATAATTAATTTTAATATACTTAATAATTTTTATTTTAATATACTTAATAACTTTTTAATAAATAATGAACGACGGCTGCTTTTGAATGTTACTCATGGTTGTATGATCTTGCATTATATGTTTTTAAGATTTAAAGTGATTGGAATGGAATCCCCTAATCAGTTTTATCTCTCTAGATTTCTTTTAAGCTCAAAAATTTCGAATACTCAAAAATAAAATTAAAATCTTCCAGGAGCTTGTAATATGCTCGAGAAAAAATGTTTCATATATAATTACATATATAAAGAATATGTTAGTATCTCAGGCTGCTCCTCACCCTGATAAAGTGGATTGCAAGGTTCATGAAACGTTGGCATTCCAAGAATGGACACGGAGGAAACCCGCGAAACGCATAATCTTTATATAGAAAGCATGGAAGCCTCAAGAATTTTATATTATAATTATATATATATATATATTATAATTATATATAATCACAAAATTTTTTGTCAAGAATGCATTATAAATAAATTGCATTTTAAATCAGATAAAATTATAATATCAAGATTCATTTAATACAATATATCGATGTTAAAAGATATTGACATTATATTCAAAAATAATGCATAAAAATGTAATAATTTTAGCATTTATTCTGAATACGCATATTACAAAAAATTTTCAGTATTTTTTATATCATTTTTAATTCCTTTGAACGTTTACATTTGTAATCACATAATTAACAAATGAAAAAAATCGTAAATATTAATTCATTTCCATTTATCTATGTAGATTCAAGAGATCGAGTAGCGCGTTTAAAATGCAAAACAGACTAATGCCCTCATTAAAAAAAATCTTTTTCAAAGATAAGTGTAGTAGATAAAGGATAGAGAGAGTAGTTGTCATACAGATGTGCGTGATTCACGCAGAAAACAGTAAAAGTCACTTAATCATTGATTAATCAGATGAAGTGCACGGATCAAATTGATGAATCATCAGCCAACTCCAGAGAAAACAATTTTACACAATTTAATATATAGAATAGTTTTAAGATCACATTATTAAACTCCATCAATAGAAAAGATCTCGTGGTTCCTTTTAGAACATATACATTATGAGGAGCACTAGAAGCTAATTTCACTTGAAAATTAATTTTCAACTAGATCTCACTCGATGTAATCTACATAATCTTCATTATTAATTTGATTAACTTCGACGCACTCGATCGTTTTATTTTTAGATTGTTAGTTTTATTAATAGATTTAACATATATACGTATTTAATCAGTTTCATTTTTTGTCAAATTCCCTGTATAAAGAACTACTAATGAAATTGTATTAATTAATCACGCATTAATTAATCTCATGTAAGAGATTGAAGAAAGACACTTTGAGACTCCTGGAAGCAAGTAAAAAACGTAGTTTTAAAAAAAAACAAAACATTCACAGTTTTTTTTAAAAACACGTTTTTTGTTTAAAATATGTTTTTAATGTTTTATATATATTTTAAACAGCTTTAGCAAAAAATCATGTTTAAAACAAAATATATTTTCTTCTCATAGAACTCTATGAATTTTTTCAGAATTTTTTATCAACTTTTTAGTATTGCATTTTCTCATTTTTATCAATATAAGAAAATACTGTATTAAAAAATTCTGGAAAAATTCTCAAAAAATTCTTAGAGCTCTATGAGAAGAAAATTAACAATTTTTGTCTCTTACAGTTTTTCTGTAAAGTTGATAATATTCGAATAAAAAATTATTGAAGAAAAATTATTGAATTATTGAATTTTCGGCATTTTTAGCAGTTAATATCTTGTTAATTATTGCGAAAATTGCAAAATAATAGAGGACTTTTCTCAATTTATTCTGCTTTTATGCGAAACATTTATTATTATTTTCCAAATGCCTTACATACATAAAGTTATATGTATGCATGTGTATTATATACATTTGTATACATGCATATATTCTGCATTACACTCTACTTTTTTGTTAATTTTATAATCAAATTACTGTTTTTTAAACAAAACTTTTTAAGATTATTTTTATGGAAGATTATATTATCATCCATGTTTTTCTTCGATTCGCCATTATGCAATATCGCACATTTTTATTAATGTCCTAAGTAATAAATATTTCGTAATTTTGAGTCCAGAATCGATTCAACATTTTAATAAATGTAATTAGTTTTAAACTTAAGTTTTAAACTTAAATATTCATTATTAATCAAATAAATCAAGTTATTGTGTAAAATGTAATTGAAGTATCATCTTCTCCTCTACTAAATAGCATTAAAAACATATTTTTTAAACATAACGTTTTAAACATTTATCTTAAATTGTTTTAAAAAATAGCATGTTTAATTTAGTCTGATGTTTTAAACATTTGTTTAAAAAAAAAAGTTTTAAACAAAACAACCCTGCCTGAAAGCCGTTTATTTTGTACGATATTATCATCTTATTATCGCTAGTTTATTAAGTTATTTATACTATTAAGCTATTTTATCGCTCGACAAGCGCCTTATCCACGAAAGCAATGCTACTGTTTTTAACGAAATAATGCAACGTCTCGATTATACTGTTATAAATAGGGTTAAGCGGCTGGATACAGAATCGAAGTTTATAAATCGCGCGAAAAGTGACGAAACGGTTGAAAAATCGGAAAATTTTATTTTCAAGATCTTATGTTAAATGTTCCTAACGCATTCTCCTATTTGCAAAGTCTGCAAAGTTTCACGAAAATGATGATGTCATTTTGCAGAATATAATAAATGACGATGAGAATGATGTCGAGAACAGCATTTCTCCGATTTTCTTCGCGCATCATTATCGTCAATCTTGACGGCGCGTGTGATAGAATCATGGAAAAAAAAAACAATCGTTTGCGCAGCCGGATTGCGTAAGCTGAGTGAGTACCCTGTCACGTTCGAATCACGTTGCGGTGATTTACGTTACCACAACACTAGTCAGAAACCAGCTTAGAATGGCCCCACATAATCATTGTAATTCGATTACTATCAATATTATCGATTACTATCAATATTAAATGATATTCAACTGAACAAAAGTCCGAAGATGACGATATTTAATTTAATGTTTATTTAAATACTTATTTTTTAAATATATTGTTTAACATACATTTAAATCTTGAATGACATTACTTTTAATTAAAAAAGATATAAAGATGAAAGTAATTGTTTTTGAAAGTAGTTTTTTAGGCAATTCTATTATATTGTACTACACTGTTCTATTATATCATAATTTTGAAAAAATTGCGATAAAAGTTACAGAAAAGAAATATTCTAGTGACATTATAACTATGATGTGTGATTTATTACAATTAACATTAAATATCTTTGTAAGACTTTCAAGCCTTACAAAGAATTTATTGCATTCATTATAATTAAAAAATATTTATGTGTGTAATTAATATAGAACTTATTACATCAAAGTTGTAATTTATATATGTCATTAATGTTGAATAATTAAAAAATATTTGGTCTTTAATAGTTATGTAAGTCCTTGATACACACACACACACACACACACACACACACACACACACACACACACACACACACACACACACACACACACACACACACACACACACACACACACACACACACACACACACTAACACTACAACTACAACTACAACTACTACTACTACTACTACTACTACTACTACTACTACTACTACTACTACTACTACTATATATATATATATATATA
>NW_012130067.1:9917101-9931880 GCF_000143395.1 Atta cephalotes | reverse complement strand
TAACTAACTAACTAACTAACTAACTAACTAACTAACTACTACTACACTACACTACTACACACACACACTACACACACACTACACACACACACACACACACACACACACACACACACACACACACACACACACACACACACACACACACACACACACACACACACAATAAATCATATATTAATTACAAATATCTTTTTAATTATAATTAACATAAAAAAATTCCTTTTAGGAACTTAAGGTTCTAACATACTTAATTTTGATAACAATAAAATTTTTCCAACGCGTATAATATATACATATTGTAATTAGAATGTGTATATTGTAATTAGAATACTACTGAAATAACTTTTTTGCAACTTTAACCAAAATTTTTTTTAAATAATGATAATAAGGTAAAAATTCAGGAAACAAAATCATATCCAGCTCTCAGAAAATTATTGCATTGGCAAGGAAATAATTGCGTTTTTTTTTAGCTCAAAGTAAGTTGTATATACAATATCTTCGTCAATAATAAATGAAATTTAAATTTAAAAAAAGGATTTTAAAGCTTGAAATTTCTACTTTCAAAAGCTTACCACATTTTTTAAGTTTATAGAGTTTGGTAATTTTTACATACCAAAAATTACGAGCTGAAAAAGATGGAATTTTCTTCTCACTTTGTGGGTTTGTAACGTGAAACAAAACAAATTTTCGACTATTGTGAAAGCTTGATACTTTCTCTACAAAATTGTTTTTTTTAAATATTCCTACGATTTTTAGTTACTGAGTTATCGCGGATTAAATAAAAGGATTTTGACTTTAATTGCTCATAACTTCGTTAAAAATCGTATCGCGTTGTCAATTTAAAAAAGAGATTCTTAAAGCTGAAACTTTAGCTGAGACTCTATCAAGATATATTTATATTGGTTGGTAAGAAAGTAATTGTGGCTTTTACTGATAGATGCCTTTTAAAAAAACACAATTACTTTCTTGCCAACCCAGTATTAAAGACTGTATTTTGAAACGATTTTGTATTCAAAAAGAGTCAATTTTGATACAAGTTATTGCCGCATAAAGTTAATAGATAATTTTGACACGTGTATACATATATTTAATTAATTCTTTAATGAATAAAATCTTTGATTGATAACTACAGCTAATATTAAAAACATCCGTATTAAGGATAAGAAATATCTGAGAATATCTTTGGTAAATATATCGAATAAGGGACCCCATTCCAATGACCTTGACCTTAACACATATTATTAAGGTCATAAGGACGCTGAGTGATCTTCGACAGGTTTTAGCTTATTTGTTATTTATTATAAAAAATTATTAATAAAATTATTAATAAATTATTAATAAAATTATTAATAAAATTATTTTTATAAAAAAAATGTAATTTTTGAACATTAAATATATTTCATTATATATTTTACAGATAGTCTGCTATATATTTTACATAACACTGTTCTTTTATGCCAAAACGGAATAAAGGAGACATTTCACGCAAAGCGAGGTTCTCCTTACATTCCCTCTCCTGTTTAGGGACCTTCGTTTTTTCATATAAGCGATTTAATTATTAACAAATAAAATTTCTCGATTCCTCTCTCTGAGGAAAGTTGAACACTCCTAAGTAAAAAAGAGGAAGATCTCGAAAAAAAGTTATTATTCAAAGAGAGGAGAGTTTGGGATAATTCTTAACATTGTATATAGCAGAGGAATAAGACATTGTTTTTTTTTAATCTTTTTTGTTGATAGTTATTGAATAGACAATGAGCGACGAGTAAAATTTGTCAAAAGTTAGGCCATAATCACACTACAGGTTACCGATTACGGTTGTTGGTTGTCAGTTCTATTTTAACCAATCATGCAGCGAGTGCGGGTTAGCTGCAACGTGATTGGCGAAAATAGAACCGACAACCGACAACTATAATCGGCAATCTGTAGTGTAATTACTTTACTCAGCCATAATCTTGATAATATATATATATCAAGGTCATTGAGATATACTGTATCTTTTTTATATAGTTACGTACAACGATGTTAGAAATAAATAAAGGTAAATTAAGTAATTAAACATACGCAAAAATTTATAAAGAGAATATATGAGAATTTAAACGATTGATAGTAAAAGACTATAAATATTTGATATCTAAAAAGATATTCTTTTAAAGCTTTGACAAACAATATCATGAACTCCAGAGAAACTTCCTAAATACAAGATTTATAAAGTACTAATTTATATTAAAATTATCATATTATTTTAAAATTAGATTATGTTGTATTATAGTATTAGGTGTACAACTTTGCTTCCACCGTTTTTTTCCGAAATTCGAGGCTTTATTGTAAAAAACTGGGTACATTTATGATTCAAAGTATTGTCCATCGCTGGCCACTACTTTCTCCCATCTTTCGAGTAGCGTACGAATCCCGCGTCGAAAAAACTGGTCATCTTTTGAGGCTATCCACGAATCGATCCAATTTTTTACTTCTTCATAAGACCGGAAGTGGTGGTCAGTCAGGCCGTGTGCCATTGATCGAAACAAGTGATAGTCAGAGGGAGCAACGTCTGAAGAATACAGCGGGTGGGGTAGGACTTCCCATTTCAACGTTTCCAAGTATATCTTGACCACTTTCGCAACATGGGGTCGAGCATTGTCATGCTGCAAAATCACTTTATCGTGTCTCTCGTTGTATTGCGGCCGTTTGTCTTTCAATGCTCGGCTCAAACGCATCAATTGCGTTCGACCGATTCCTGTGATTGTTTCAGTCGGTTTTTAACAGTTCATACAATACACTACATCGAGCTGGTCCCACCAAATACAGAGCATGACCTTGGAGCCGTGAATATTCGGTTTGGCCGTCGACGTGGAAGCATGGCCGGGAACTCCCCATGATTTTCTGCGCTTGGGATTATCGTAATGAACCCATTTTTCGTCCCCAATCACAATGCGATGCAGAAATCTCTTCTGTCTTTGCCTTTCAAGCAGCTGTTCACAAGGAAACAAACGCCGTTCAACATCTCTCGGTTTCAATTCGTACGGCACCCAATTTCCTTGCTTCTGAATCATTCCCATGGCTTTGAGGCATTTTGAAATGGCTTGTTGAGTCTCCCAATGATCGTGCCAATTCTTTTTGATTTTGACACGAGTCTTGCTCAAGTAATGCCTCCAATTCTGCATCTTCGAAAACCTTCTCTCTTCCACCGCTATGCCGGTCTTCGACGTCAAAATCATCGTTCTTGCGTTGAAACCATTCACGACACGTTCTTTCACTAATAGCGGCCTCACCATAAGTATTTGAGAGCATTCGATGAGCCTCAGCCGCAGATTTCTTCATATTGAAGCAAAAAATTAAAACCTCCCGCAAATGACGAGAATTTGGCTCGTAAACTGACATTTTCAAGAATAACTTTATGATGCAGACACAAATCGATTAATGTTTCTATGGGATTATGTTGACAGATGCCCAAGTTTATTGTATGACGTCTATGATCTATTTCGACCACTACTTACCGCTAAAGACCGCATCTATAGAAAAACGGCGGAAGCAAAGTTGTATACCTAATAATATATTATATTATATTATATTATATTATATTATATTATATTATATTATATTAAAATATAGTATTAGGTGTGGGAAAAAGTTCATGGCGTTTTTTTAATGCCATCTAATGGGAAAAAAGCCACGAACTTTTTCCCACTCTTAATATAAACTGCTATATATTATACGCTGCTCAAATAATTATGGCATAGAAAAATTTTATGCAAAAATTGATCAGCTTTGACTGACAATAACTTTGCGAAAGATTATCGTAGAATAACGTTTTTTTTTAATTAAATTTGAAATCTATTTTAAGATGGCCAGATTTTAAATTTAATGCACCCTTACCACTATAACTCTCAAAATATGAGTATGTGTTTGTCATATTAAAAATTACAAAGTTTGACGAAATGCACGGACTTTGTAAAAATTTTTTTGGGGAATGTCGTTTGCAGCGGCATAAAGTCCGAACTCCTTTAATTAAAAAAAAAATAAGTTGCTGCGATTTTTTTCATAAAATTACAGCACTTTAAAGCACCCTTCGCATTCTACGATAATTTTTCGCAAAGTTTTCATCCGTCAAGATTAGCCAATTTTTGCCCAAAATTTTTTTATACTATAATTTTTTTGAGCAGTGTATTATATTAAAATTCGTGACTGTATTTGTATGAGTCTATATTATATTCGCTGACGACTTTATCAAGATGCTGACGATGACATTAGCATAGAACTGATACATCGATATGCGAATAAATTTCTTCATCTTTAATATCATGACGTGATTCAGGCGACCGTGTCCTACATCGAGAAATGGTAAAGTGAATGGCCAATAGCGAAATCTCTGTGAATCCCACAAAGCATTTTTTCCCTACTCCTTTTCCTTCTGTTTTCTACTCTTGGCACTTTCTCTAAATGTAGGAAAAATTTAGTAAATCATCCAAATTAGAATTAAAAAATTACAGATAGAATTTGATATTAACTATACTTAATCGCTTCAGAGACGAATTTTTAAAATTAAAAGATAAAAAGTGTTTTAATATAAGTACTATTAAGTACTATTCTAAGTAACAAATATTATATTGTATTATATTTATCATTATGACAGAATTTCTCTCTGTTATTTGTTATAGATATATTTATTCATCATATTGTGTTCATTTTTCTTTATATTAACAATATGTATTAGATACACACTAACACAATTTTATATACTCATAAAAAAATTTTATGAATTATTTATACACATATATATATATGTGCGTGCGCGCGCGTGTGTGTGTGTGTGTAATATATACACGCATTACTCAACACATTAAAAGATTATTTGTTCCATTCTGTAAATATAATAAAGGTAAGTAAGATAGAAGAACTTTGTAAAAAATCCAAAGTATCAAAATATTTAAAAAAGTATTTTACAGTTTGAAATCTCTACTTTTCAAATCAGTATTTTAAAAAACGGTTTTTCTCATATTTTATGGAATTACACAACATAAATGATGTATCAAATCTTTTTTTTACGAAATTTGCGAAATTCCACGGCGCAAATAAAAAATTATAATGGTATGGTTAATCGCAATATGATCAGTCTCTTCTTTTGTTAACTCGCTTATGCACGTTCCATACATTATATATTGCATGTGTACAAAGTAAAGTATATTCATTACCATTACAAAATTATATTCATATTATATTCATTACTAGATTATATTCATTGCCATTACAAAAAAATGTAACGTGTTACCATTATTATATTACTAATAATATAACATCTTATTAATATGTTACTAAGAAAAAAATAACCCTATATAAAGTATAATTTTCCAATCCTATGTAATATTATTAGGTACTGCGGAAAGTTCGTGTCAGTTTTTCAAGAGATATTTATAGGGAAAAAAACGACACAAACTTTCCGCAGTACCTAATATATAACACACACTCTCACATAAACACAATCGCACATGTCTATGCACGTATACAGGGTGGTTCTTAAATCGACCATGAAATATCTCCCTTATTTTTGATGATATAAAAAAAATGTTTCAATGAAAATGAAACGGGGGAAATAAAAATGAAATTTCGAAGGGGATATTTTGATCATGTTGTTGTTTTTCTAGGTTGTTTTTAAAGTGCCAAAAAGATATCAAGATCACCATTTTTTAAATGAAATTTTTTTTACATAATATGATTCCTCTAATTATTCCTCATATAAAAGTATTAAGTTAAGGTAGAGATATAAAAAAATAATCAATATAATTTATGAAATATACTTTATTCTGGCATATATTGACATAAAATGTTAATAATTCGTAAATTATTAATTTTGTAATAATCGTACCTTAATAATTTTAGGAACAATGAGAATAATGAAATGAATCAGTTGGTGCACAGAAAATATATATATATTTTACTATTATTAACACTTTATGTATTAAATAGTACGAGTTATTTAATATTTTAATGTCAATATATGCCAGAATAAAAAATATAAAATATCTCGTAAACTATTGGTTTTTTATATCACTATCTTAGTACTTTTTATATGTAAAATAATTAGAAGAATCATATTGTGTAAAAAAATTATACAATTCCATTTAAAAAAGTGGAGGTGACCTTCACATCTTTTTGGCGCCTCCATCTAGAAAAAAAACATAATCAAAATACGTCCCCCTCGAAACCGTTCCACTTTTATTTGAAACACTTTTATTATCAAAAATAAGCGAAACGTTTTAGATGATCGATTTAAATGAATCACCTTGTATTAATCCTTATAACATATAAGAATTTGAAATCATCTCTTGAAAACTCGAACAATTTTAAGATGAAAGACAATTTCGCAAGGACAGTTAGTTTCATTAGTATCGTGCATTTTAATTATTAAATATTTAATGCGTTGTTCTTGCGCATTGCAGGAAGGCTTCTACATTATTAACGAGTATGTATACTACATATTAATAGTACAAATCCTTATGTAACGTATTTTACTTATTTATCGTGAGTCAAGTATTATAGTTTTTACATACACACACACACACACACACACACGCGCGCGCGCGCGCGCGCACATACACAATCATTTAATGCACTATAATTAATACAAGATATTTTACTACATTTTACTACATTTACTATATTTTATTTACACTTTATTCTGATACATATTGACATAAAGTATTAAATATCTCGTGAACTATTAATTTTTTGATAATCGTACTTTAATATTTTTATAAACAGCCTAATAAAATAAATCAATTCGTGTAAAGAAAATACATAATTGCTTATTTTAAAAAATCATTTTATCTATATATTTTTTAAAAGCAATTATGTATTTTTTTACATCAATTGATTCTTCTCATTATTCTGATTATAAAAGTAAGTAAAAGATTATAAAAGTATTAAGATACAATTATCAAAAAATTAATAGCTTACGAGAGATTTAAGAAGATCCAAAAGACGATTAGTCATAATATAAGTCATAATATAAGTAGGACTTACACATAACGCATCATTACATACAGAATACTTAGTATGTAATACAGCAATGTCTCACGCACACCTACACATTAATTTCATATAACAATAACGTTTTAATGAGATGTTTAAGTTCAATTCTAAGAACTCAATTCCACGTTGTTTTTTCATGCAAGATACTAATCTGTGGACTACTGTTTCATAAATACAGATTGCACAGCTTTTATATGAAGCAAATGTTGTCACGATATTGTGACGACTCTAGAGTGCCATTATATTGGACTAAGAAATAGTAAAGATCTCAAGTTTGAAATTTTTTTACGCTCTCAGCATAATCTCTATCTCACAGACACGTATTAACAGACGCGTATACTTTAATCTGGGAAAGAATTTTCGAATCTGTAAAAGAGGAAAGAAGTAATTGTTATACAAAAATTATTGCGTTTAATCGATAAAACAAATGACTTTCAGGAGCAATATAACTAAAGTATAAAATAGTAAAGTATAAAATCAAACCAGAATAAAATATCACCAGTATAAAATATCTGTTGATTTTTATCTGTTTTATGTTGATTTTTTGGTATCTGTATCTTTTTAACACTTTTTAACACTTTTATGTGTAGAATATTTAGAAGAACCATTATGTAAAAAACCTACATAATTTCATTGAAAAAAATTAAAGTCACCTTGAAATCTTGGAGGCATGTTCATCTAGAGAGAATCTGTGACTATCAAAAGATGTTTCCCTTGAAACAAAAGTTTTATTTAAAACATTGTTTGGAATAATGAATAGTTTGATATCAAATGACTTAGTAGTGTCTCGCGCCAAGTGAACGCGCAGCGTCAATAAGTTTTACTTGAAACATTGTTTATAATAACAAATAGTTTGAAATATTAGGTGTGGGAAAAGTTCGTGGCGTTTTTCCCATTAGATGTAACGGGAAAAACGCCACGAACTTTTTCCCATCTAATAATTGCGAAGCTTCAAATGCGACACCCTGTATATGTATAATTATGTATATATATATAATAGTGCACAGATATACGAGAATATATATATAATGTGGATTTTATCTCTTTTTTTAAAAAAACTAAAATTTTAATACTTCAATACTTCACTCTTCTATTTATTATGTCATTCAAATAGTTAAACAAATCGCATTGAAAGTTGATCTTGCGAACATTTGAATTTTCCGCCATTATCCGATATTATCCATCAATTATGTTGTGATGATCTTATCTGATTAAAGTTGATAAAATGTCCTTAAAGTCAATTCTCCGCAATGAGAGAGGCTATTTGAATTTCCTGAAATATTGTGACGATTATTTCCGATGAGCCAAAAAAGCAAAACTCGGAATCTGCCAACGGCGTCAGCTGACGGCAACCTGTAAGCTGTTTGCGACAAACTGGATAGGTTCCAAACTATTCACGGACGAGAAACTTAAAGTATTCCGCCGTGACGATCAAAATATTACGCTGATTCACCAAACACGTGTGCTTCCATCACGTACATAAGTACGTACTTAAAAAATCATTCTACGCAGCACACAATTCATTGGACATACTGATTTAGTCTGCATGATTTTATTTTAGTCTAGAAAAAAATAGGACATTTACTACAGAATAAGAAAAACATGTCTTTCTTTCAAAGAATCTTCTTATTCGCTGAAAATCTCATGTTTTCAAAATAAATCATACATTTTCTTTCTATTGGAATATAAGCTTCTTTCGTTTCCTAAGAAGTATTTTCGTTTTGCTGCATAAATAAAACATATTTCATGTTTGTGAATACTGCTTCTACGTCAGCGAGCTGTGAACGTTTTATCTAGAAGCGATCCAATCAGAGAACGAATCTGACAAGAAACTGTAAGATTCGGTTACGATTAGAAAACGATTTCACGAGATGATGAAACAGGAGATGTACATAGCGCTCCATAGCGACTCCCTTTTCATGTAATCCCTTTTACTCCGAGTCGAACTTACAAAGGTGGCATTGAACTTGAAAGGACGACGGGTTCTTCTCTTCTTTCGCGACTGTGAGAGAAGTCGGAGGAAAAATGTGACTTGGCCTTCATCGAGAGACCGTCCTCCTCAACCGAACGAGTTTGCTTCGAATCGGTTCACTCCCCGTCTTCGTCAACCTCTTTCAATCTAGAAGATCCTGTAGAATAATCCCAACGATTTACAGGCAACTTACATTTCTTTTTATATTAATACCAGCTTGTGATTATTATTTTAACTAGATTCTTAAATAATCATGGATATTAAGCTTCTTGAGTGAATATCAAATTCTTGAATTTTAATAATCTACTAAAATGATTCTTTAAAAGCGAATCCCTAAAATGGAGTTCTGATAAAAGTAAATGAGATCTTTTTGACAGTACAATTTTATTTAGTTTTATAAAATTGACTTAGAAATTCTGATTTAGTAATCTGATATTACTTGGAAACGATGTGATTGAATTTTGTTATTTGATTGAAGTGATCAAATTTTTTGTTTGTTTTTTGAAAGAACAATTCAATTGATGAAAAAACTTTGATATTTTCAATGAAGATACGTTTAAATCTCCTTAAAATTTTAAATGCAATGTCTTTAAATACGAGGATTCTTAAATTCTTAAAGGTCCTTAACCCTGAACTGTTGAATTTGAATGGATTGATAAAAGAAAAATTCATTTTTATTTCGAATAAGGACAAAATGATGAAACAATGTTTCTTTATTGCAGATCCTCCTACCGGTAGTATTTACATGATAGGTGGAGTGCTGATCGCTATGGTTCTGGTGGGCATCTTGATCGTCTTACTCGCCGTAACGATCAGGTAAGGCCACTTCATCATATACTCTTCTGTCATTGACATTATTATCAATATTTCAGCCTTATCCATCTGTTATTAAAATCCATCTTCAAGCTATTCTGATATGAATTCTGCACAAAATTCATGATTATTAATATTTTAACTTAATCATTTTGTCTTATTTTAATGCCTTTCATAACTAACTCAAAAAAATACTTTATTGTACATGTATCAAAATAATGATCAATACAGAATAAAATTAATTCTGAAATATCTTCAAATATAAAAATATCTTTTTTTATTGCAAATAAGATATTGGGTCGACCAATAATTTTCTGATTTTTTTTAAGTGTTATACTTTTTAAGTGTTAATTTAAAATATTCACAAACCATCTCTTTTATTTTTTTTTCTGTGAAATTAATTTTTATCAACAACTTAACAATCTTATCAACAACTGTGTGTTTCAGCTTATCAGCAGCCGGTTTTTTTAGTTATTATAAGTTAGGCTATTAATAGTGTTAATTAAGTAATTCACATTAGCGTAAGTGTGATGGTACAGCCTTGTGAGTTAAATGCACAATTGACATTAAATGCAGCAGTGCTCAAACGTAGTCGGAAAAATACGAGTGGAACAAAAAATAACGTGGAATAATTTCGCGTGACCAGCACACAATAATTGCGGCCACCTAACTAGATCTCGCATCGACGAATTACGCACTAAAAATCATTAATTAAGACCAAATGTCTCTTCACCTCTCTCTTTCTCTTTCTCTTACTCTTTTTCTCTCCACTTAATAGCAATGTCGATTAATCACAACCGTTTGTAAAATGTGATGTACCTATTTTAAATTAAAAAATTATAAAGAAATAAATCTAATAATGAAAATTTTTCGAAAATCCTCTTGACCAAAAACAATAGAGATCTAAATTAATTTACATAATTTACAATATATTTATAAAGATATATAAGCAATAAATAATCAGTAAGATAATAATCCATTACTCTTGCATACTATATGTATAAATTGTAACAGAGAAATATTATCGAAATTACTGAAATATATACTGAAATATATATTATTAATTTGTTCATTTTATCAATTTGTAGATTAATCTAATTATCTGGAACTAAAATTAGAAAAAAAATTAATTTATTAGAATATTAAAATCCTCAAATTGTTTATTAGCAAATATGTTTTCAGATTAATGAACACATTTGCTCACCTAACATATTTAATAACACGGTCTTTATACTTTGATTTGTTATATTCTTGAAAATATGCAGATTCATTATTCGTTTATTTTTTTACAGTTAGTTACATTCTTAAAATAAGGTATAGATACGTTTTCTTGATAATATAAAAAACAAAAATATTATATTAAGAAAGAAGGTAGATACGAAGAATCGAAATAAAAAAAACAAGAGTTCGACGCCGAAGTGCAACCGTTTATTCATCTATCCTCCGTCGCGTAGTTTAGTTCATCAGGCATGTAGAAAACAGCACGTGTATGGTATATATTATATATGTACACACACACACACACACACACACACACACACACACACACACACACACACACACACACACACACACACACACACACACACACACACACACACACACACACACACACACACACACACACACACACACACACACACACACACACACACACACACACACACACACACACACACACACAGTGAAGGTTTGTCAATCGCTTTTGTGTAGATAGACCGGACTAAACTGAATCGAAAAGTCCTCTATCATTTTGCAATTTTCGCAATAGTTAATAAGATATTAATTATTAAAAATTGCCAAATATTGAATAATTTTTTATTCAAATATTATTAACTTTACAGAAAAATTGCAAGAGACAAAAATCATTTATTTTATTCTTATAGAACTCTAAGAATTTTTTATCAATTTTTTAGTATTGCATTTTCTTATTTTTACCAACATGAGAAAATACGGTGTTAAAAAATTCTGAAAAATTTCTGAAAAAATTCTCAGAATTTTATGAGAAGAAAATAAATGATTTTTGTTTCTTCCAGCTTTTCTATAAAGTTGAGTATAGTATTTGAGTAAAAAATTATTCAAGACCAATATGTGGCAATTTTTAATAATTAATATCTTGTTAACTATTGCAAAAAAAATTGCAAAATAGTAGAAGACTTTTCGACTCAGGCTGCTCTATCTACACAAAAGGTAAAAACCTTCGGGATACCCTGTATGTGTGTATATATATATATATATATATGTATATATATATATGTGTGTGTGTGTGTTTAGTGCCGAACGGAAATAGAGGTAAAGGTAAACGTGAAGCGTTCGCATTTTCCTTTCGGATATTCTTTCTCAGAACATCGTCATCACGAGACATCGTCGAGACGCTCTCTTGTCTACTATATCGGAATGACATTGTAGGCTTTTCCTCTGATGACTCTTTTCTTAAAAAAGAATTTTATATCAATTGAAGTATTTTAGGAATTATATATTTAATTAAAAAAAATTGTTTAATAAAAAATTTTTTCTATCTTGCACTAATCTAAAATCACAAAAATAAAGTTAGTATAGACTAATATCTATATAATTTTGTAAACAAATTATAAAAATTGCAAAATTTGTATCCCAAGATAAATGCACTTTTTTTAAAACAAATTATTTTTGAAAACGACAGTCACGATAACTAAAATATAGTTTATTCAATAAACTTTATGAAAATTTTTAGTAGCAATTTACATCGATTCACGGCTTTTTCCTATTTATGATTTATTTTTAAGATATATAAAAAAAACGGAAGTTTAAAAAAAAGTAATTCTGATGTTTAAATATAGGTTGCGTTCCGTTTCTGAACATGTTGATTATTTAAAGGTTGTGCTTATGCTTTTAGAAAGCAATCATGATTAGTGTAATTATAATAAGCACGTCATTACAAAGAGAGATATTGTTTGCTATCGTTTTCCGTAATTTTCCATAAATTTATTATTTTAAAATTGAAACTGACGGAGTAGCCCCGCTCTACTCTATTGGGTGTATTCCGTTTCACGCATGATGTGCATGATACATCATTTATCCTTGTTATTTACCGAATGTTAAACAAGGATAAATGATGCATCATGCACATCATGCGTGAAACAGAATACACCCAATAAAGTAGAGCAGGGTTACTCCGTCAGTTTCAATTTTAAATTAATAAATTATGGAAAACGATAGCAAACAAGTGCTATTTCTCTCTTTGCAGTGTTTATAATTACATTATCATGATTGCTCACTGAGAGGATAAGCATAACCTTTAAATAATTAACATATGCTGTTCAAAAACATTATCATGAGAAATGGACGAAAAAGTTCTATCCTATCTATACTTTCGCGAAAAATAAAATCATTAAAAATTTTTTCTGAATCAAATATAACAAGTGTTTTAATTAAGTTAAATTTTAAGGCTATTAATATTTTAAGACTATTAATAAGTTAATTTTTTTTTAACTTAGTTAAAAAAAAAATTAACTTACTCAACTCTAAAAAAATTACGAAAAAAAGATGGGTGCCCAGAGTTTTTATTAAAAGGAATTTTTTATTATAAGATTATAAGATACAGCATGTATTTTATCACATATATTTATCACATATATTTTTATCACATATATTTATTTTCTCTTGATCAAATTGAAATTATGCGAACAATTATACATTAAATTTACTAAAATTTAAAAATGCTTAAATAATCGCGAATAATTTCTCTTTTTTTATTTTATCGATTTTTTTACACTTAATCATATGTTTTGGACAATTGCCTGAAACTCGAGACGCTTCTATTCTCGCCGACGCGACGTTAAAAGCTCGAGAACATATTTTAATGAGAATTTTCACATATGCAAAGAATATTTTTCTGTTGTTTTAAAATAAAAATTAACTTAAGAATTACATCGAAAAAAATAAGTTGAACAGAATAAATAACACGAAAATATAAAATTAAAATATCTGTTAATATTTATATTGTTATAATTTAGGCAAATAATAATATTCAGTGTTATCTTCTCAGGATTTTCTTAGGAAAAAACCTGAGAAAAAATATTTTTTAATAATATTCCATTTATTTTGCTCTAATTTGTTTTACAACACAAAATATAAAACTTTTCTATATTATAAATTTTTTGAAAGACATTCAATTACAAAATAATAAAATTATAAGTAATTTATAGAAATATCAAAATACCATTACTAAAATTTTTTAGCATTTTTAAAGCTAAAAACAAAATATAATAAGCATTTAAAAGCAGTTAAAAAGAGATATAAAGTTAAAATAATAATAAACATTTTTATGAAGGTGAAAATAAGGTAAGAAATTAATAACTAGAATCAGTATATAAACTTTTAATTCAATTTCATTTACTTTAGATTAGGCAAGCTATATTGTAGATATGATGTAAATTGTAGATGAAGCAACATCAAACAAAATAATTCTTGCAATGCTTTTTGCAATATCAAATAGAGCAATTTCCTGTTATGATTTCTTTTCCTCAAAGAAAAAAACGTTTTTTCGTTCTCGGTTTTTCTTGAGTTCTTTCCTAGATTTTTCCCCTCTCTTATAATTAATAAATGATAAATGATTTCATATCGCAGTCTCTTCTTGTCATTTTCGCTATTTTGTATTTGATATACTGTATTGTATAATAGTTTTGATAGACTCTCTTCGTGCGTTTTGACAATTCATGAATTGATCTGTCACTTAAATATAATGTCTGTTATGAAGCAGAAGTAACAATAACAAAATATTCTTTCAAGAAATCTAGATTTTCTTCACAATGAGAGGTTCAATGTTTCTCTTTCTGTGATATCATTGTTTGTGCTAAATTTGATTGCATGATTCATCTGTTTTATCGCACCTGTGTGTGCGTGCGCGCGCGCGCGCGCGCGCGCGTGTGTGTGTGTGTGTGTGTGTGTGTGTGTGTGTGTGTGTGTGTGTGTGTGTGTGTGTGT
>NW_012130067.1:9914663-9916219 GCF_000143395.1 Atta cephalotes | reverse complement strand
CACACACACACACACACACACACACACACACTTTATGTATTGGATCGAAACAAAAATTGGTAAAAAATAATTTAACAGTTATACCATTTGATAAAGTAAAATTTTAGCTTTAAAAATCTGTTTTTTAATTGCAATACGATAATTTTTAACAGAATAATAAGCAATAAAAATCAAAACGCTCCTTTTATTTAATCCGCGATATAACAAAAAATTTTAGAAACATTTTTAAAAAATGATTTTGTAAGGAACATTAAGCTTTTAGAGTAGGATAATTGATAAATATTTGCAAGTTTTTTAGCCATATGACAGGCCTAAAATGAGAAGAAAATTTTCCATTTTATCCAATTCGTAGTTTTTCCTTATGTAAAAATACGAAACTCAAAGAAACTCAAAAGATATTGGATCTTTCAAAAATAGAAATTGTAAAACCCTTTTTAAATTTAAATTTCGTTCATTTAAAAAAAAAAGTTGTAACTGCTTTAATTTTGAAGTTTGTTCTACAAATTTTTATTCTAATTCAATACTTTATTCAGTTGTTTTTCATATTTTATCGCACATAAAATTATAAATAAAATACTATTTTACATTCTGATGCGAATAAATAAATCGTCTAAAGTGGATTAATTCTTTATATGATTTAATAATGTATTTGAAATTTATTTCACATTCATAGCGATGAATTCAGTTAATATGTTTTTGTAATTTATTGTTCTTATATTTATGTTATATGTTTATATAATTTATTGTTCTTATAATTGCGATGATTAGTTAATAATTTATTGTTCTTATAATTACGATGATTAGTTAATTTCATTCAAATTTTAAATTGCGTTATTGTTTTAATACTGAAAATGACTCGATTGAGATCAAAACGTATGTTTTAATAAACTTTCTGTTTGTTTTTTAATACTATAACATCAGATCTTGCTTGGCTCGTAGTTCTATATTCATTATTTTAATTTTATAAATTTATTTAAGCTTTTTTCTTATATTACCTTTTTATTCATTTTATTTTATTCCGTTTAATTCAATTGATCAAATACCACGAGTTAATACATTAAATTGTTTTTTAAATTTCATTTTGCTCTTTTTCATCCTGTTCTATCCAACATAATTTTACTCAAGAAATTCTGATAATAAAGACTTAAACAATTGTTTATGATTTACAGATGAGGACCTTGCTATTATTGTTAGGTTAGACTAAGTGTTGCACGTGTAACACAGACGAGCTCTATATTATAGAAGTAATAATTAAAGTCGTCCTTACAGCCACTGTTACATAATCGCGGACACAGCAGTTTCTACATTATTATTTTCTATCGGTCTGATAAACTTTTCACGATTCAGGACGAAATCTTTCTCTCTCTCTCTCTCTCTCTCTCTCTCTCTCTCTCTCTCTCTCTCTCTCTCTCTCTCTCTCTCTCTCTCTCTCTCTCTCTCTCTCTCTCTCTCTCTCTCTCTCTCTCTCTCTCTCTCTTCTCTTCTACTTCTACTTACTTACTTCTTACTTACTTACTTCTTACTTACTTACTTTACTTACTTACTTACTACTTACT
>NW_012130067.1:9896217-9914643 GCF_000143395.1 Atta cephalotes | reverse complement strand
GGGTAACGGTAACGGTAAGGTAACGGTAACGGTAACGTACGTAGTAGTAGTAGTAGAGTAGTAGANANANANANAGAGANAGANAGAGAGAGAGAGNNGAAGAGAGAGAGAGAGACAGACTTTTTTTGTCCGCATTTATCTCTGCTGCAAAGACGCATGAATACAAAAGTATCGGTTTAAAAATTCTGAGTCAACTGATGGGTAACGATTACGTTAAGGAAAATAAAGAGAAACACAGAGAGAAATCGTCTCTCGGATGCGAAGAGAGACAGCTGATTTGACGACGGCTCCACGCGCCGTATAATATAAAAAGCGCGCAAGAGAGAAAGAGATATAGACTGAGAGAGGAAAGAATCTATGTTCATTTTTTTCCTCATATTTTAGAATTCCCCAAGTCGCTCGAAGGAAATCCGACAATTCTCGACTCCGAATCCTTGACAATTCGAATGGAACGTACGTCGCCGCACTCCACAGAACCGTGTCGGCTTGCGTAACTTTGGAGTTCTCAGAATTTCAGAGTTCGGACGAATCAAAAGCTCTCATTTTCGAAACCTAGCTGGATCTTTCAGATATAAAATCCGCATAAATTCTGGATGGATCGCGATTTTGCGGAACCGATTTCAAAATTTTGTTAGACTTTCGGTCCCTTTGAGCTTCGGGAACTCGTGTATACCCTGGAGAGCTCAAAGAATTCCAACGAGCTGCCGAGTTCCAGGAACGCGGTCGCGAAGACAAGCAAGCTCGCGAGGCTGTACCAAAAGTGCAGGAAGATGGTTGGGAGCAACGGAACTATGATTGCGATTCGCCTTGTTCGCAGCAAGCTGCGAAAGCGCGAGGACCATCATTCAAGCGTGGACGCGGTGCACCCCGAAGCAGTGGTACAAACAGCGACGTCACTTGCGACGCTTGGGGCACCGGCGACGCTCGGGGCACCAGACGATTGCTGCACGCAGATGTCCACGACCACTATGTCGACCGACCTCGGCAACAGCGTTTGCGATGAGCATGTATTCGCGACGACGGTGACGCCGTCCGCCAATCCAGTCGATCCGTTCGCGTGGCAATTCCCGCCCCCGTACCCTCCCCCTCACATGCCACCGGCGCAGTACACGTTGTACAACGATCAGGTTGGTACACACCTTGTACGTACATTTTGTATTTTACAACTGACACTCGATGGTTCTCAACTTTTGTTTCTGCTCAGTATTGAAGAACCATCATTTCAAAAGATTTCAATCTTTTTCTCAATTTTTTATCTTTATTAAATAATATAAATTTTTTTCTATCTTTATAAATAATAAAATGATGACTGAAAGTATAGTTTGTTTTTAAACAATTAGTCACCTATATAGGGATATGAAATTCTTGTAGTTTCCTTATTCTTCATCCAGGACAAAATCTTTTGAATTCAAATTTTATATAAATTAATTTATATGAATTAAATATAAATTAAGCACATAAAAATACCTATATATATATATACATTTATTCATACAATGAAATAATATCGATTTCCATTTTGACAACTGTAGCAGAATCGATTGTATCGAGAGATTCTGTGAGAGATTTACAAAAGTGTAATCAAAATGTTAAACTATTAATGCTAAAACTATTTCAATCAGATTTCATGTATCTGTCCATGATGACAATAATATGGAAAAGAATTTATCCAAATATATTTTTTCGAGTCACCTTGCCCCGTAAAGTACAATTAGCTAAAGTCAACGGCATAAAGTTTATTCTTAATCGCTTCTCGCGATCTGTTAGTCGATCTAACCATCGCAATGGCTAACCGACTAACCGGTGGAGCCAGTATGACTAGATTTTACTGGTTTACCCCTGCTACGTTCCAACGACTCGAGGTCGCGTATATCGGCCTGAGCACCCGAAAAAAAGATTCTCGATGTAGAAAACGGTAAACTCAACCAAATATTCTATAAGGATAATTTTCCTCATAAGAAAAAAGAATGACAATAAATCTTACGACTCATTTTCCTTTTTTCCTCCTCAGTAAAATATCGGCTCATACTTTTTAATCCTCCGTATATTAAAGACTTTATTATGCTTCGAATTAAAGGGTAAACTATTTACTTTGAAATTGAAAGAGACTTATTCAACATTTTTTAACATATACATAAACAAGCACAAATCTTAATTTTTCTCTAAAATCACGCAGTTTTTTTAGAATTTTTATAGAATTGAAATACCTTTTGTTAATATTAAATAAAATTTGAAATTCTGCTATCTGTTTTTACAATTCTATAAGTTTGAGCAAAAAAAACTGCTCAAAAAAAAATCGATAAACTAGAATCCCAGCTATTTGATTTATGTTTTTTTATACATCCTCCATAAGACTCAGAAAAAATAAGAAGCCTGTCAATCGATAGTCGGGACAGTGACCCGCGGCCATCGCGGTTTCACGCTACTTTGCGGACGATCGATTATTCCCGCCGTTCAAATGGCAATCGCTGATTGGTTATAGTCGCGATGCGCCTTTTACCACTCAACCTAACATAAAGTCGATTCGATCGCGACGAATGCAATAACATTGTTTTTTTATAATTTATTTGACCTCGTCAACATTACATATGAAAAGTATGACAGAACATTAAAGATTTTTTTTTTATCAAGAAGTTTATTACAATTAGGTCCTCATCACAATTAGGTCGCGTCATAATTTATCGATCTTGTGAAAGGGAAGCTCGTGAATTAATTAGAAAAATTAACTTTTTATTCAGAAGGATATAATTAGAAGACTGCTTTAGATAGAACGCTTGAAATAATCGTCGCTTTTAATAATTTGACACCGATTATTCGATAAGTTTGAATCGATCGCGTAATATTTTTAGTTTCTCTAATCACCATTGAATGAAGAAATGCACTTTTTTTATATTAACATGATCGAATGTAAAATGAAAAGTGTTGTGTGTATTCACGTTTAATTAATAATAAACATAATAACAATGAATGAACAACAATGAATTTTTATGTCACGACGACATGGATTAAACTTTTGACTATAGTTTAGCGATAAAATTACCACGTGAGATATAATAAAGCCGCAGAATGTATGTATAAATACATCGGCGAAATGGGTGCAGCTTTGCTTCTCCGGTCTGGCACTAAATTTAGCATCGCCGGTGGGCGTCTATCTACTGCCGCTTACCAGCCTGGTCCCGAATAGGGTGTAGTTGTCGAGGTTCACGAAATACCATTCTTTCGTCTGCGAGATTGGCAGGACGTCGCGATTCTAACCAATAATGCAAATTTGCTAATCTTAAGCGGCTAAACTTTTATGACCTTTGTAAATAAAATATCATTTAATATGTTTAAGCCATTAGAACGATCGCGAAAAAATGATAAGCAAATCGCGTTTCAGAAATGCGAATAAATATCTAATGAAATTCCACTTTTTTTGGTCAATTTCGAAATGAAGTACTTTGCTTGGATAGAATCTGATTCAATGTGTCTTACTACTCGATACGAAAACTTCAAAATTGGCGAAAAAGTACGGTATCTAATTAAAATATTTCGGATTTTAACAGATTTAATGAGATTGTTTTCCAACTCGTTATTTTACCACGTTTATTTTCATAGATTTTAAGCCTACAATGTAAATAATACAACATACTTTTGTAACAATACTTTTGCACAATGTAAATAATACATAATATACTTATTGATTTCCTTGGCAGAAAAGATTTACGAAAAATTACATAGATTGAGACAAGATCTTAGAAATTATTAGTTTTTCATATATATTCATAGTGGGATGTAGAGCGGCGTTATTTTTCTAAAAAAATCTAGAAATCCTTCGATGTCGAACAACGCCATTCACATCCCACTATGAACATCTAAAAAATTAAGAATTTCTAAGATCTTGTTTCAATCTATGTAGTTTTTCTGTATTTTTTTGTAAAAATTTTGTTTCCGCCAGGGTTATTTTCCGTTTTAATGAATGATGTATAAAACAATCTCTGATTTTACAGGATACCCTCGTACACGCTTTGCCGTCGGACCGGCCTGGATTTGCGAAGGGCTTCCGCAAGAACCTTGGTGGACGCTGGCGTCGATTAGTAAAGGGTAAAGAGACAGATACCTGTGCCATTCCCCCCGAGCTGAAGGATCAGCTGAAAACTATTTATGTCTATTGACGGCCAAAAGCCTGTCCGGAAGCCTGAAAACCCCGAAGAGGAATCTGAAAATTATCAATAAAAACACGATGAGTATTGATAAAAGCAAGAAGAGGCTCTAGTCAAGAAATCAAGGAAAAACATTAAAGAGATTGAAATGAAAAGAGGAATTAGGGAAGATGTTAAAGAGATTTAACAAAACTGAATGACGGAAACATAGAAGGAGCAGACATAAAGATGAAAAAAAGTTTGGGAGCGTATAAAAAGACCGAAATCTAAAGAGACAGAAGAAATTTCGGGGAAGGAATAGGCATAGATACAGGAACTGATCTGGCCAATAGTTGACATATCAAAAAGTGTGCCTGAAGAGGATGCAACGAAGTGCCTTCTTTTATTCCACAAGCGCCTTCTCATGAGACTGATACCGCAAAAGAAATCGCGATGGGTGCGAACATGGGTGCGACAAAGCGAGTTACCTCGTAGCTTCTGCGCAATTAAAAGCCGACAAATCGTCGTATTTCGAATAGTTAATTAGCATTAGTGCGTCGACTGGACTTATGAAAAATACAAGCGGCATGCGATCGATCGTTCGGCCAATTTTCGGGATTTCGCAAAAAGCCGATTCTTTATCTTTTAGTTAATCGCGATCAAATCTCAATTTTTACAGCTTCGACGAATTTGAAATCGCAATCTCGAGAAGAAATTTGATTATAAAACTAAATTATTATTTGTTAAAAAAGAAAATCAGCATATATATTTTTCTAAAATTGTATACTGAATGGAAAGACTTGCAGCTGCTGGTCATCGTGCATTGTATCACGCTCTTCAGCAGCACAACGAAACTGGCAATGATCCGTACTTTATCCAACTATAGGTATATAAAGCATCGTTCAAAGCTAAAATAGATATTAAAAAAATCCTTAAATATGATTTTGTATTTAAATCTCAATGAGATGAGACAAACTTGATTCACTTTGGCTTTATATGCATACATGAATTTTTTTCTTAGACATTTCCTGATTCATCTTGTACGAATGAAGTCGATCGCTATCTCGCTCCCGTAGTTGGTTTCGAGGCCGCCGACGTCAAACTGTGTAAATAAAATGTAGCGATCTCTCTGGACAAAAGTCCGCGGGATGTATGATTTAATCAACGAATGGGCTTTCGTGTTCCTAAAAATCCTCAGGGGTCTAAAGGAGGTTCTAGGATTCGAGAATCTGAAGAGCCTCCCGCCGTCAGAACGGAATGCGGCGCCTCGAAATAATAAAAGAGATAGATCAATTTAAAATTATTCAACTATTATGACGGCTCATATTGAGTCCGCTTTATTGTAACGCTGACGTGATATTTCACTTGTGCGCTTGCGTTGACCCTTTGACTGCTATTTAATACTTATTCGACGAATAAAGTATTATAAAGTATTATGACTGTTTGAATGTCATCGCATTCTTAAAGAAAATTTTGAAAGCTATTTATGATAAATAATTATTTCTATATTGAACTCAATAATATTTATGTATTTAATTATGTGATAATACATTTAATACATTTAAAAATTTTTAAATTATGAATTATTCTTGAGAATTATTGAAATAAATTTTAATATCTTTTATTGACAAATAATAAGAATTGTTCAATAATCTAATAATTTTATTTATAAACATATCGATTGTACTTGAATTAATTATCAGTCAAAGAGTTAAGCGGCATAGTGACGCCATGAAAGGAGTTTCTCGCGTCAGTGATTAATTAGTTTAAGAAGATTAGTTAAAGAAATCGACGGAGATGACATTCGGTCATTGGAGAAGGTCTGCAGATTTGATTAAAATTATTAAACTTTAGACATATTTAAGCATGAAATTTTATTTTTACTTAAAGACAATAAGAATTGTGATTAAACAATTAATTGTTTCTATTGCTATAGAAATTGTTTATGAAGTGAATGAATTTAGAAATTATTTATACAATTTTAATTAAGGAACAATTTCGCATTTAACAATGATTATTTGATTGTTTTTCATTATTTTATATATAGATTATATTTTTAGTATTTTTATTATTTTCCAAAAATATCGAGTAATTTCCACTGGTGTAGATATTAAATATTTATTTTCTCGCTATATCCTACGAAAATTGGCAGTCTTCATGAATGACCGAAAATCTAGAGGATTGTAATCCTCAATATAGTATTGTAGAATGTAAATAGAATAACGGGTAATCTGTCGATTTTTAGAGTTACTTTTAAGGGCGCAACCGGCAATATTTCTTGCAACAGATTTAATGAGATGTTTTATTGACTCGCAGTTTCAATTCTTTGAATATTATATTGAATATCATATTCGGGAAAAAAATAAAAAAGTTAATTTTTTATACGACGAAATATTACTTTGATCTATTGTTATGTAAATAATTTTGTGTCAATTCAATGACCAATTTGTCAAGCATATTGAAAAAAAGATTGTCTTAAAAGGATAAAATTTAACTGTTTGTGTGAAGCGCAAACAGGTAATTAAATTTTTCACTTATGCATATGAATTCAAATAGAAAATGTACAATATATTTCGATTCCAATTTTGGCATTATCAATTATTAATAATATCAAATTAAAGTAAAAATATTCATCACATGATGACGTTGTGAAATTGTGCGTAAAATATTCAAACTTAAATAAAATATTAATTTTATTATTGTATTCGAAAACGAATTCAGTACTGCGATTCTGTAATTCTTAACGACAGTTTCAATACTGTTATATTGTCACGCAAAGATTATATATTGAAAAATCCTAGCAACAAGACATAATGATATCAAATTGTCGTTAAAAGTTACAGAATCAGGATATTGGAACGTAGCCGTAGGTCATATGACACACGAAATTAGTTGCAACACTATGCCTGCGATAATGTATTAAATGCATTAATGGTTTCCGGTGCGCTTTACACTCAACGATCAAATTTCTGTGTAGAATCATACTTTTTTGTTTACATAACTAATTGTATGGTTCAGTTGCTTCGTGTAGAATAAAAGAAAAGGAAAATCGGTTGCGTGTTACAGAGTATTTTCGTGAACACGCAAATATATCGAACACCGTAGACCTGTAGCTGTGTTCCAAAATTCACTACCTAGCATTGAAAATCTAAAATTTACGTTACATATACTATACATTTTCAGCAGTGAATTTTAAAACACAGCCTCGATTGTACAGTGTATGACAAACCGTTTCTGTTCTCTTTCTCCGTCTTTTTGTAAATAATAGAAAGTATCAGGATGAGGGTTCGCGCTTCTCGTCACCTAGTCACTCGTTTGATTAATGTTTCGTTGAAATATAGCTGTAACGATGAAAACCAATTGACGCAGCTTTTTCTCCCCAACAATAAAGACGTTAAATAAAGAAGCAAAAAAATGTTACAAACGAAGGAATTGTGTCTTAATCAACTGGAAATTTTATATTTCAGAATTTATCTTTAATCCTTACTCTTATTTTTAATGACGCGTGGGTGAAAAACGTGAGAGACGCATGATTAAATATTTGCTATATTATAGGAGCGACTTCAATCTTTTTACAATACTCATTACAATAATGAACTAAGGGATAAGACAATTTCCCGTTGTCTGATCAAGCTGAAATTTAGCAGGAAATTATTTTTTTTGTAGATTGAAACTATTCTGAAGGGTGCTACAGAAAAAAATTTGTAATATAAAAAATAAAGATCATCTAATACACACACACACACACACACACACACATATACATTATGTGTATATATTTACTTATACATATATTTTTTTATATATGTAGAAGAAAATTACCAGTACTGACATAGCTCTCCTAAAGAGATAACCTCTTATTTCTCGAAAATTGCATTTAATTAATATAAAAACATGATTTGTTTGGGTAATTAAAGATGTGAAATTCCATAATACATATTTGCAATTTGTTTTGTATGAAATCAGTTAAAATTTGTAAAATTTATAAAAACAAATTTTACAAATGCGAAAGTAACAAATTTTCTTTTGCAAATTGCATAATTTAATTTTTAAATGATGAATGAATATATTATTGTTTTACATGTTCATAGTTCTCTAAAATTATTTTATTTATATTTTTTTTCTCTTTTTGCCTGTTTTGTTTATTCTGTCAGGTTTTTATTTTTATTTCTCTACGAAAAAATTAAAGAGGGTATTTGAATTGAAAAATTGATGAATTTTTTCAATTCATATTTCATTTTCTTAATTTTTATTTTAAGAATAATCAGTTTAAATATTTATATTCGCGATATTCGCAAAACCAACAAAGACTTACTTAAAGCAGTAACCGCGCAGACACGTAGAACATAATTCTCAACTGTTTTGGCCAAACAGGCACAAACAAGTCTAGAAAGCCCTCCTTCTCTTCCTGAGTCTTTCCATTGAAAAAAACATCCGAAATAGCCAGATACTCGTTTTATTTGATTTCGTACAAGTATATACTAAATATAAAATCCTTAAGGGGAGAAATTCAAATAAATAGCTAAAAATTCATCAATTTTTGGGAATTTATTGTGAAGAATATATTGAATCAATCTTTTTGAAACTTTTAGTATACTTTATTATTTAATTGTAAATTTGAAAAAAACTTATTTTTAATATATATTTAAATATTAAAATATAAAATGTAAAATAAGGATATAAAAAAAGATGCTTCGCGCCATGGAGGGACTGCTGTTTTTATCTGAAAATTCAAAATGTTAGTTAATGAATATACGCTCAACATGAACCTATGTTTAAGTTAAAAAAAGGCAAAAATAAAAAATAGTGACATTCCAAAAAAAAGCTGCGTTTAAAACAAAGAATACTAAAAAAACAATTATTTCAAAACATTTACAGTGAGAGCAAAAAGTATTCGTACAAGGAAATTCGTTATAAAAAAAGTCTTATTTGTAGAAAATAAACATTAATTAGCAATTTTATACAATGAATATATTCTGTTCTAATATAAACAAACGAACTTAGTATATATTCCTGATTTTAAAAGCTAGATCTCTCGTCTGTACGAATAATTTTTAATTTTCGCTTATTTCTCGGATGATATATTTTGTATAATTAATATACATCATTTTGGTATTTATTTAATTTTAATAAACATACAGATTATTTTATTCTTTATGAATAAATTGTTAATTATCCAACAAGAAATGTTAATTAAACGTCAAATCGACGTCAAATTGGTGTTAAAATCATCGAATTTATATCGATTCGACATCATTTCGATAACTCATTTCTCGCTGGATAATATTTATTCTTTTAAAATAAAGTTTTTTTAAAAAATTTTCTCGTACGAATACTTTTTGTACTCACTGTATGTAAAAAAATAGGTTCATGCTGTGAAGAGAGAAAGAAGATGCTATAGAATATGTGTACGCAAGGAGAAATTTGTTGTTTAAAAATTGTTTGAGCTATTTTTTTTGTCGCGAAAAAATTGAGGCCGAAAATTGTCGTTTCGAGAAAAAGACTATTTTATGCTAATCTGCAATATTAGATTTGTACATCAATTCTTCTTCCTCAAAATGTAATAACAAAGTCCTCTGTTGCTCTTAGCAATTACAAAAGAATTGATAAGAAATCAAACGGCGCGTATCTGCGGGTATCGCTCAGCACCGCGCGCTAATTGCTACTTTAAATTTTTGAATTCAGTTCTATGACATTTTGTTCTATATATTACATACTATTGATTTATGAAAAAAAAATTTGATTTTTTTTTCAACCTTCTACATGTTTTCCCTTTAAAAAAATCGGATGACTAAACGCGTTCGTCTTGAAACGACAAAGTCGTTTCAAAGTCAGTGAACTATGATTTCGAGAACTAATTCTAATCTAATCGGGTTTCGAGAGATTTCGTTAACAAATTTCTGCCGTAGTCAACTTGTAAAAAACTGCTGACTTTTTTAAATTGAATATTTCTTTAGGTGCAGATAAAGATAAGTAAAAAAAACCTGTGCTTCTGTTCGCTATAATTTCGGCAATTTTTAGAATTTTTTATCGAGAGGTTCATCCCATAGAAAAAATTCTTATAATATGCTTTTGATTGTTTTTTTTCAGATAAAATGAAGATATCACTTATCGATTTTTACAAAATTTTCTAGCGGCGAAGCATATTTCATATTAACAATCTTAGTAAATAATTAATTTTTTTAATAAGAAAATCATAAATACAAATGTATAATAAATAAGCATTGCAAATTTAAAAAAAATTAATGAAGGACTTATGAAAAAAATAATAACATTCCTAATTCCCGGTCCAATTCAGGCGAAACCTCCCCTTAATATAAAATTTCAAATAATTCAAAAATCTATTACTATATCGTCTGCTAAAAGATACTTTCTAGCTTGTATTTATGTTTTCAAAGTTTTAGTTTCGGTTTCCAAATATAATTCAAAAATAATCCATATAGTACCGATTGTTGCGGAAAATTTTCAGAAATGTTTCAACCTTTCATATCTCACGTGCAACAATTCTGAAAAGATTGTAATATATCATATGAGCTGTTTTAATAGAAATGTTTCTAAAAATTCTTATATGCAATAAATTAAAAAACACATTTAAACAGAATAAAAAATCATCATGATGTTAAAATGGCTCCAAAATATTTACTAAGTCATTTTTTTATCAATTCAGTTTAATATTATTTTGAGTTATCGTGAGTTATTCTACTTTAATTGCGAAAAATGTTTGTATATAAATAATGGTATTATGTGAAAAGTGTGATTTTTTAATAATGATTATGTATATATGCTATGATTATGTATATATATATATAATATATGATTAATTAATCAAAATAATTGGTAGTAATCTATAAATAGATTACAAAATTCTTAATAAATTTTAAATATTTCAGAAATGATATTTAAATATTATTTAATTGATACTTAAATAATATTTTAATTTATTATGTCGACATAAATTTAAGTATATCAATCAAGTATATATATTTAAATATCATTTTTAAAGTACTAGAAATAGCTGAAACCTTTTTAATATTTTAAAAAGATTGCAGATTTTTTTCTATAACATTTCATCAATCTTTCAACAAAGTTTCATGTACAAGAATCGCAGACATTTTGTTATTCCAGAATTGTCTTAAAAATATTGTAGACATATTTTGCAATTTTTATGAAATGTTTTACTTTTCGATTGAAAAATTTCTGAAAACTTTCGGTGCTGTATGAAAAAATAATATGACAATAGAGTCCCTCTACCAGAGTCTGATCATTCACTGTATTCGCGCCTGAATTTTTCTGAATTGACTGAATAAGCTCAAGAATAACATGATGGAACCAATGAGAATTACTACAAAATTCAAACTAAATTTAAACAAGAGAGATATAATAATTCTGTCTGACTGTCGCATTTTTCTACTTAATTTTCTACTACAGTTTCTTATTTCGAATGGAAATGTATCGAATGAGTATATTTTTATTAAGTTTTGCGATGACATCAATTCTAAGGTTACATTCCAAAACGTCCTCTCAGAGGAAAATTTTACTCGAAATATTGTAGTATTATACGATTACAAGTCTTATATATATTTCAAGTAAAATTTTTTTCGAAAAGGAATATAATTTAAGTAAATACTCTTGTTATGCTTACATCCTGTTGTTCCACGTTTAAACCTTTGCATAAGAGTGATGTTGAATTAATCCAACTTTTCAACAGTGTCACGACAAGAAAGTGGATAAATTAAAAGAGAATTCAGTCACGTGATCATTTATCGCTGCGACAAGCGAGACTGTGTTCCAAAATTGTTTGTCAGCGCTGACACCGTTAACGCCGTTTCAAAAATCATCGTAGCATGTTGCATGGTATAAAAAGTAAGGTGAACATTCTCACGGATGTGCAGTGGGTTGAAAGTAGTGAAGAGAGCTGTCAACCAATCAATTTTTGAGTTCATTTGCAGAAATTCATATGATTCGTTCTGCAAATAAATACACTGCAAATTACATTACAATTGCAGTACAATTTTGATTGGTCGAACTCCGCCATTATGCGTAATGGTTCACCTTATATAATTTCATCATGGCAGTGCTATGAGAGAGTAAAGACATCACTAATTTTGTCGTCATTTCTTGCGGCTGCTGAAGTGAGGCAACTACAGTATTCAAGAGGGCGAGCAATTTAAAATGTGTACTCGCACCAATTGCATGCTTACTAAAATTGGAACGCTGTTGGTAATGCATGTTTTTATGACGATATACCTGCGTTAACAATCAATTTTGGAACACAGCTCATGAAATTGTACCTGTAGCAGGAAATAACAAAATTAGCGACGTCTTTACTCTCTCACAGCACTGCCACAGTGCTATGATGATTTTGACAGGTGTTGAACGGTGTTGACAGCGCTAGCAAACAATTTTGAAATACAGCCTTTAACTTTTAACTTTTAGGTGCTTTTTTATGCTGACGCTTATTTTCAGAGTCAAACAGATCACATGATCAAAATTAGCCTAGCTTCCACCGAAAGTTTAATCCGGATCAGAATGTAAGAACCAATTAACTACAGTCGAGTATTCCCCTGTTACAGTTGAACGACAGAAGAATGCTCGAATTGTAGTTGGTTGATTCTTAAGAGCTCTGCACAATAAAAAGAACAGGAAACAGAGAACAGAGAATAATGCCCGCATTCATAGTCAGTCATCTTGTATGAGGGCAAGTCAATAAGTTTTTCAAAAAACATAGTGAAACATATTTTTTGTGATCGATTCATTTTTATTTCTTAACATAGTCTTCTTTCAGCTCGATATATCTGATCCAATGATTCTCCAACTTTTTCAAGCCGTCCGAATAATATGATTTGTCCAATCTTTCAAAATAAGCCTCTGTTTCGGCGATGAGCTGCTCTCTGATGGTGAATCTCTTTTCTCCGAATCATTTTTTTGGAAACAGGAAATAGTCGCAGGAGACTAAATCTGGCGAATATGCTGGATTGGGAAGCAATTCGTAGCGAAATTCGTTGAATTTGACCATCGGTGCCGGGCACGGTAAAACCCGTGCATCTTGATGGAAGAGCACTTTCTTCTTCGCCAAATGGGAACGTTTTTTCTTTAAAATATTGTTGAAACAGTTCAATAAGACTGCATAATACCTCGCCATTGATCGTTTGCTTTGACGGAAAGTAATCGATATGAATTGCGTGCATACTAAAATGTGACCTTTCTGGCCAACATTACGATCTTCGCCTTCTTCGGAGCTGGTTCACCCGATGAAATTCATTGTTTTGTTCTTTTTTCTCGGATGTGAAATAATTGATCTATGTTTCGTCCACAATAATGAATCGACACAGAAATTCATCTGGATTACGTTGAAACATCTCAAAACATTGTTTTGAAATCGTCACATGGTCTACAGCAAACGCGGCATCTTGCTGATAGCTTTTTCATACCCAATTGTTCGTGCAAAATTGAAATCACTGTGCCATGTGATATGCCCATGGCCTCAACAAGCTTGCGCATTTTCACTCGTCGATCAGAACAATATCGTGGACTTTATCGATGATTTCTGCGGCGTAGCAACCTCAATTAGACATCCCGAACGAGGTGCATTACATGTGGATGTACGATTACGTTTAAATTCATTCTCCCAATTGTATTATATATAGTCGCAAACACTGATGTAGATGTGCTATGAACATTATCCAGTTTGGCTTTGATTTCTTTCGGTGTTAAATTTTTCATATGTAGATGTTTGATCATTGCACGAAACTTGTTTTTTTGCAAAAAATACAAAAGTTGTTCGCTTTAATCGTCTACAGAAATGAAACGCGATGAATTCTGCTCAAAATTTGACAGTAATCAGCTGAGAGATGCTACTTGTCAAAAAGTAATGTGACATGACACTGCGAGTACCCTCTGACAGATTTTCTAAGAACTTATTGACTTGCCCTTAAAGCTTCCTTAAATTATCTTTAGATGCTCAGCAGTCAATGAAATAATTTGTACAGTATCTGAAGATAAATTTAAGGAAGCCTTAAATATAAGGCCTAACTATGAATATGGATATAAGAATTTCAACTTTCGTATTCTTGAATAGTTCTAAACTGTACTTACACATATCCTTAGTGCACTTTTATGCACAAAACTTCTACGACAAATAAATCCATATTAAACTAAAGAACACATAAATTGAGCATTCGTATATATTCTTTTGTTCATAAATAAACTAATTACAACTAAAAAAATATTGATTTACATATTGACAGCTTCATTTTCCCAAATAAAGCATGTATACAAATGCATAAATTCGAAATGGTCGCATTTCGCGGAATGGATGCGAATTTGCGGTACTTTATAGATCTAGTGACTTTAAGGAACATCGCGCTGGTATGCCTAGGTAGAGGTATAAGGCTGCATTTTTTTCTGACGCTCGATTCGACCGTCAAAACTTGATCAAAATTGACAAATACCAAGCATCAATGGCCTAGTTTCCACCGTTTAATTCGGATTAGAATGCAAGGGACTCTGAAATAATAAAAGGAACAGGAAACAGAGAACAGAGAATAAGAATTTCAACCTATCAAAAACTGTGTATTCCACAATACATGATTTCTGATAGGTTGAAATTCTTATATCCGTATTCATAGTCACATCACACGTGTGATTATCGCATGAACTTGAGCTTTTTTATGTGACATTTCTGAAATCAATTGTACTTTATAATCTAGTGACTTTAATGTCCGTAGTGCGCAACACGCGATATCCAATGAGTGTATAGCTTTACTGATATTCTCATTCTAAAGGTATACTGGTATAATTCTCATTCTAAAGATATTGGTGTCGCGCACGACTAATATCGCGCTAATATATCTGCCATTAAGACATTTTCACGAGCCGCTCCAATCGTTTCCGACAAAAAAGATCACGTGGTGATCATAATTAATGAATATCGTCAATTTTTATCACATGATCGTTTTGTCGCTAAAACAGTCGATTTGAGCGGCTCATGAAAATATATCATTAGGTGACATGAGCGCCAATGACGACACCCGTAAAAAATCTGACAATCTTGTACAATCCCGTTTTGGAATAAGTTGCATTTGTTCGTACTTGTATTGACTTGTAGTCTAAAAACAAATTTTATATAAATAAAAATGTTGAATGTGAAGATCGTGGGAGTATCCTTGAAATGCAGCTTCAACACACCGGTCTCTGTGCAAGAATTAAAACAAGAAATTGAAAGAGAAACAGTAAGTGATAGACTTTAAATTTTTAACTTAACCTTAAATTATTTTTATTCCTTGAAATTCTTGTAGCGCTTTCTAATAGGAAAGTTAGTACAACACTGGTGCAATTGAATGCAAATCGATTTAGTTTGTGTTAATGAAGAATTTAGTCTTTTTAAGATTATGAGATTAACGTAATGACAAAAAAATTTATTATTAAGGCCTGGTTTTTCATTATCTGGTTAACTTGAGTAAGCTTAACATGATGTTTCATTCAATAAGCTTTATCCATAATATCATCATAAATGAAATTTATTGAATAAAATATCAGGTTAAGCCTAATCAAGTTAAGATAATGAAAAACCAGCTTTAAAAGAATTAAATTATTTATTAACATTGAAAACATATAAATTGATTTGTATTCAGTGTTGCACTAATTAGTAGAAAACGCTATTAATTTCTTAAAACAATTTGATTCAAACAATTGAAATCTCAATGTATAATTTGCATTTAATATTTTAGTTTGTTAATATGAATTTGATGAAATTATGTACATTCAATATCTTGTGTAAAACAAAAATTTGAAAAATAAAAATAGCTGCTTAATGCTCCAAAAATTAATTATTAATTATTAAGTGTGAAAGACAATGTATTTAAAAATTAGAAGATCTATTAAGCCAAAGAAAAGAGTAATATAAATATATGTTATAATAGAAAAAAAATAGTGCATGAAATATGAAATTATAAATAGAAATTAAATTACTGATAAGAATGAATCAAATAAATATGAGAGAAAGAATTCTATTTCCAAAGTGGATCTTCATGCTCAATAATATGCAAATTTTTATTACTTATACTTTTCAGTTTTATAAATTATATGCAGATTCAGTTTGTTGGATTTGAATCACAGTTACAAACTAAAACTAAAATAGCATAATTGATATTGCATTGTGTACAGAAAGCAAAAGATGATTCAGGATCTTGCTTTATGTGAAAAGTTTAAAGAACTCTGCAATAATAAATCTTATTTTTTTATTATTCTGAACAATATAAAAGATCTAAGAGAAAATTAAAATCCATATAGAATCATAATTATACATTCACTTTATATTAAAAATACTGGGTAACAAGAGATGAATAATATGTGCAAAATTGAAAAACTGTACAATGATCAATATTTTCTATGCCAAACGAAGTCCATAATTATACAATTCTACATGAGTTTTCAATTTTCTATACAAAACAAGGTCCTATATTGCCTGATATTTGCAGTACAAAAGTAGTAGTGTAGTCTATAATTATATAATTTCAGATGGATTTTTAATTTTTTTATACCAAATATGATCATATATATCATATATCATATATCATATATTTTTTAATTTTTAGATATATATATATAGAACATTTAATTTTTTTTAAGCTACTATGACTTTTTAATCCTTGTTTTGCATAAAAAGAATATACTTTTATCAAAATTGAAGTTATGGGAGAAACTTATTAAATATAAGACTAACAAAAAAATATCACATGGATCAATAATTCTTTTTTTTCAGAATCTTTCACGTGATCAATATTATGTCCTGCACAATGGTCGACTCGTACAGGAAGATAATATCTGCTCGAATGGCTATGCAACTGTGGTTCCAAGACTGTTGGGTGGCAAAGGTGGTTTTGGATCTATGTTACGCGCGATAGGTGCGCAGATTGAGAAAACCACAAATCGCGAAGCTTGCAGAGATCTTAGCGGTCGCAGATTGCGCGATATAAATGAAGAAAAGAGGCTGAAAGCTTGGATTGATAAACAAGCCAAGAGAGAGAAAGAGGAAATGGAACGTAAGAAAAAGAAGCTAGAAAAACTCTGCACCGAGCCAAAACATGAATTTAAAGATCAGCGTTACGACCAGGAACGTGCGGAATTGACTGAAAGAGTTGGAGATGCCATAGAAGAAGGGTTCAAAGCTGCGAGCACATCGGGTATCAAAAGGAAGCAGGAAGAGAACAATAAACCCAATAAACGCAAAACCATGTTAGATTTAGAAATTGATTCCGACGAATTTGAGGATTCTGATAATGATGATGAGGCGTTGCCTGTAGAAAGAATGAAAGCAAAAGAACAGCAAGGATCAAATGGCAATGGACATTCCAATAATGATACCGAAAATATCATTGAATGCATCAAGATAATAGGAAGCGGACATTCCATATGCTCATCGAGCGATAATCAGATACATAACAAAAAAAGTATTGAGTAATGAAAATATTTATTAAAATAAATACTAAATGTATTATTGAGTCCTGAATGTAAATGCATAAAAAGTACAAAAAAAGATTATGTTAATTATACTTGCGTCACTTAGAGTAATTGTTTCATATTAAGATTGATCTATATAATAATAATTGCTTTATTGTCGGAAATGTAAGCGCATAATTTCAAATATCTATTAATTATAAATATTAAATTATAAGTATAATATTATAATTATAAGTATGAAAAATTATAACTTCTGATACAAGAAATTTTTATGTATCATTTCTCGCTTATAGTATTACGATTCTAATATGGTTGAGGCGACTTAACAAACATGAAATAAATTACTGTAAAAGAATTTCTTGTTATACATTGTAATGTATTATAAAATATTGCATTAAACATATATTATTTTAACCATTACTTGAATTTCTTTGATTCCCCGATTCTCGAATGACAATTCTCGATAAATTCCAAGTATTTGATTCTCTAGCGAGTTTAATTCCGATAGAAATAAAATCGCTGATAATCGATTTAAGAAATCACTCATTTACATTTCGTTTTCTTTTTTTTGCATGAAATAAAGAACTCTGATTGGTTGAATTTCTTATGTATATGCGTTATGTAAGAGTTGTGTTCTCCGCTTTATGCATGCTCGCTGCTCGCATCGCAGTATTTCGTGGCTGACAGATTTTCTAACCTAAATAGTCGTGAACTTTAACGATTAAATATCTCAAATTACGGGGCGAGTTTTTCTGCCAGATTCGTTCGTTTCAACCAAAAACGCGTTGAAGGAGCTTAATTTTATCGATTTTTGAGGTGACGTGACTAAACTGAACAATTATCT
>NW_012130067.1:9888424-9896197 GCF_000143395.1 Atta cephalotes | reverse complement strand
TACTACACACACACACACACACACACACACACACACACACACACACACACACACACACACACACACACACAACATACATAAACTAAATAAATGCATAAAGCAAGCCCGATAAGATTAATACTTAAAAAAAGTAAGTATTTAAAGTGATTAAAATTGTTTTACGTCTAAAAGACGATTAGAATTATATACTCTAAACTAAGATTAAGCATTTTCATTACTGCTTCTCCTCTACAAGAGTAAATATTATTGTACGTGTATTTTAATTAAAAATTTATTTCTTATACATATAACGTAGTAATTAGTTGCAAGTAATTATAAGATAATTATATAAAAACGTGTTATATTGGAAGACTTATAAAGGTACCTTAACCTTCCTAACCTTAAAAATATCACTTATTAATGGTTGATTGCTCTTCTTGCAACTCGCAATGCCTAGTGATGATTTTTATTATCATACGCTTATTCTATACATTAAAATACACATGTGAACAAAATTTCGTTAAAATCTATAAGGAGTGAGCATCAGTGAACATTCATTTTAGGCAGTCAAATCTGTCAGCAACAGATTTCGCAAAGCATATGCTACTTAATTTCATTAGCAGAATGTCAACAGAAATATAACAGAATCTATTAATGAAATATAATGGTCAATTGACTGCAGAAACCGAACAGATTTTGTAATCATTTTAATGATATTCCACTTAAATGATTAGCAATTAACAGGCTTTATTTAATTCCTGGGCAATTTACTGTCAAATAATAGGTACTTTCCATTTAGTGACACAAGTCCACACAAATATCATTCTATTTTTCTTGGTATTCAGAGAGTAACAAAGATAGGTACTTGTGTCGACTTGTGTATCACTAAATAGAAAGTATTTTATATCAACAAATTCTGGTTGTAGAATACAGGCTTAAACTTGTTTCACAATTCCATAAGCATAGTTGTAAGCAATTGTAATTGACCAACTACAGTTGAGAAGAATATTTTACAACATGAGAAGAATATTTGATTGTAATTGGTTAATTTAATGCAATTGTAGAATACTTTAATATAAACGTAGCTGATATTTTTATCACAATAATCTGTTTTAATCTGCTGGCAATTTACTAATATATTGTTAATATCATAATATTGTTAATATCATGCTTATAGAAATATTTATGTCCAATTTCTTCACCTCTAGATAACTTTATCCAAGAGAGATATCTTCCAGACATAGAGATATCTCCTGGATAAGATTATTCGCAACTTATCTGGAAGAAATTGGGCAAGAAATTAGCTAGATTTTTTCAACCTATTTTTCTATAAGTCTCTTAAGTAAACTATATTTGTAACTAGTATCTTTATAGTATCTTTCAGTAATTTTCATTCTAACATCTTAAGATACTCTGATCATAGCAATTAATATATAAATGCAGATATGTTTTATTTTTTAAATAGAAATCTTAGCATTTAAATATAAGGAGTACCAATAAATAAGGCCAAATTCTATTTCACGATGGAACCAATTACTTACTGAAGAATTTTGCAACAGTTGTAAAGCTGCTTTGCTGAACGCAGTCAATAGCTTATTTTTATACTTCTTGAGACGAAGGATTTTTAAAAGTTACTTTAGGTTTTGTAAGGCACAATTTATCCTTATTTACTGGTACTTTTTACCTTTTTGCCTAATGCACGTTATTTGTAATAAAGATAGATATTAATATTAATTGAATAATAAAACAATAATATAGATTGCAGTATGATTCGTCATCAACAAGACATGAGTAGTTGTGAAACACTCATCAGGCCTATAGAAAGTTCAATTAAGGAAAAGTTGGAAGTTGCACTAAAACCTCTTCACTGTGAAGTTATTAATGAATCCTATATGCACAATGTTCCCAAAAACTCTGAGACACATTTTAAGGTAGTGGTTGTAGCAGAAACATTTGACAAGCAGCCATTGATCAAGGCAAGTACCATCAATTTTTAGTATTCTCTTATTAAATGTTTCATTTTAATAATTGATTTTACACCTCTTAAAAAAAATTTTAATTAATGGGATAAAATATAAGATGTATCAAAAATAAATCATATGAAAAATAATAGCATTATTTGAAGCAAATAAAATAATAATAATAAAAATAAAATAATAAAAAATAAATGATATTCATTTATGAACTTATATAATTACGAGATTAAAAACTAGATATTATTTCGTGTACTTAGTATAATGGAAAGGATACCTGAATTAATTATTAATTTAGCGACATCGAATGATAAACCAGTTATTGCAAGCAGAACTGCAAGGAAGTGTACATGCTCTATCGATTATAGTAAGTGATGACTATTATTTATTAATTAATTCTTCACTATTAGCATGAAAGAAAAATACTCTTTTTAAAAAGTACTCTTTTTAAAATGGGCTAGATAAAAAAATTATTGTTACGTATATTATTGTTATCTTCAAGGCGAAAACACCAGAGCAATGGGAAGCAAGCAATAAAACAGTGGCTGCGAGTCCTGCTTGCAGGGGCGGTTTTGGAAAGTAACGTGTAATGATTTAATGTAATGATTAATTATAAATATAAAGGTAATAATTTAAGTTGCGAAAATATAATTATTTATATAGCATAAGTATCACATAATAAACATATTCCGCTGCAATTTACATAAATATTTTTCTTTTATTAAATAAGATAATTATGTATGAAATGCTTTCTGCATATATCAGACAAAATCAGATAATGAAGAAACTTTTTAATTTGAAAAATCGGAACATGGAATAGAACAGAATTAAAATATTTATTGTAATACAGAGATAAAAATAATAAAAAATCAAGAGTTTATTAATCATTTCATCAAAGATATCATTTCAAAGATATCATTTCATCAGTCGTAACTTTAGGATTCATTTTCTCAAAAAATATTTGAAGCGTCTTCTCAACTATTGTTGCACTCGATCTTTTATTAATTGCAAGATTTTGGTTCAACAATACAATGAAGCACAAGTTTTTAATTGATATTCAACGTTCTTCCCTTCATTTCTTTGAATTTATTTCACTACTAAAAAGACCAAAGCTTTAGTAAGCATGCACATATTCACAAATAAATTAAAAAATTTCTCATAATTCATTTTCTTTTTTTGTTTTTGCTCTATGTATTGTTGTATCCATCCCTGCAATTGTAATTGCATAATGTATAACGAAAATGACAAAAATAAAAAGATGCACTAATGTCACAATACGAATGTGTCCAGTCTTAATTTGCCTTCATTTTCGGTAAGATAGAGTATGTCCGCCATTGACTGCTCGGCTATCGCTTCCTCCGCCTTCTCGTGCATCTATGATAATTATTTAATGTTAGTAACATTAGTAAGAATTATTGATGTTATTTAGAATTATAAAAAACTGCTAAATCCTTGTAAAATTGAAAGTTTGATGACTAATACAAGCAGGGTTGGGCAGTATTTGAAAAACATGTATTTAAATACATTTTGTATTTGAATATTTTTTTTTAGAATATTTTGTATTTGCATTTAAATATTTGTTTTTAGTATTTTGTATTTTAAAATTGTGAATACTAAATACATTTAAATTATGTAACAATTTTTTTTATTAAAATTAAAATTGCATTGTTCAATCTAAAATGCGTTCCATTTCACACATAATGTGCATAATGCATCATTTATTCTTGTTTACATTTAGTGAACAACAATCTCTAGCGTTGTATCTCAGCCAAGAGTGGGCAGTATGAAATACAATATGTATTTAAAATACGTATTTAAGTACATTTTTATTTTATTGAGAGTATTTTGTATTTGAATACTTTTTTAAGAATATTTTATATTTAAATACAATTTTTTTGAATATTTTGTATTTAAATACAATTTTTGAATATTTTGTCCCGTGAATACAAGTATATAAGAGAAAGAATTATAGATATTTTTTGTTAATGAATTGATTTCGGTATGGTCTAAATATACAGTATCCTCCATAAATTTAGGAACACACCTACGTTTTACTGAAAAGCCATTACATGACAGCAATCATTTGACAGCGATTTTTGATTTAAATACTTCATTATCATCATTTAGATATTATATTTATAAAACGTGATCTAAATGATGATAAACTTTTATCTAAAACATCTATAAGCTTGTACATGCCGAAAATATGTTGGACAATCATTTTGCAGCATCGAAGCACTCAAGATTGAATTTCGCGCTTTGATTGTTTATATTTTGTCATTTGTTTTGCAACGTCATACTTGTGTTCGTTGTATATTCACATTTAATTGTATTTTAACGTTTTCTAAATGGTATAAAAGTGGTAAAATATTTGAGTTGCAAAAATATTTGAGTTGATTTCAGACTCCGCAAAAATTGTAAAATGAAGAATCAGATTTCGTATGAATTTTTATTAAAATTCCATATTTTAATAGCATATTATCAAATCTTTAATTGAAAAAAGAAATAAAAATACATACATATGTGCATTATAAATAACATACGTATGTATTTTTATTTCGTCTTTTTCATTTAAATAATTACAAACCTAAAAAACGTAAGGAGTTCTCAAAGGAGGGTACTGTACCTATGAAATTATTATTATTATTGGACAGTGTAATGATTCTTCAAGATTATTGATAGTACGTTTCTAACAAGTTGGTGCAAGTCCGATCGGGCCGAAAATGTTATTAGAATAACTTGAGTTTGATGCAATTTAATAAAGTCTGAGGATAAATTAATATACAATAAATTAATCTGATATGGTGATTTTAATTAATTGTGAGTATATGAAGATAATTTATCATTTTAAAAACTATAAAAAAAGTGGCGATATTCAAAGATTCAAAAGATTTTATTATATAAAATGTTATATCATTGAGAAAGACCATAAAAGTCAAACATTTAAATATTTAATGTGACATGACATATTGACTTCTTTTTTATCAGCATTTAACTTCTAGCGTTGGTTCGAATAACTTATTAGTCTAATATCAATTAATTGCACACATCTTGAGTAATATAAATGCAAAGTTTATTTTAAGCCGACGATATGAATTGAAAATTCTATATGTTTTCTATATGTAGATATAAAGTACCATCTATGATTATGAATTAATATTGTCGATTATTAGATAGCAGTAAAGACATGAATTTACTTGAACTACAGTAAGAAATGTTTACTTACGCCTCTAAACGTAACATCTGTTGGAGGATATTTAAAATTTGGTCCAAAATTCACAGAAACCATCGCGCTCTTATATAGTGAAATCCCTGGATAGTATGCGCCCTTGTTGATGTCTACAAAGGCATCACCTTGGTTGATTCCGTTTTTATAATATATAATTTTGCTACCTTCTAAAGGCCGTAGAGCTTTTAGAGTTTCCTGTACTTGATCTTTTTCCTCGTAATATAAGTGGCTCTTGAACTTTACTAAAGGCTAATTTATAAATCGGAAAATACGTAATAATTATTAGATATATTTTTATAAAAAGTTCATTTTTTAATTATATGCAAATATTTCAGTAACAAAATCATACAAAGAATAATTATATTATTATAACTAGAGTTCGATCGAAATTTCGGTTAAAAATTATACAGGATGATCTATTTCAAACATGATGAGTCGAATATCTCAGAAAATATGAATAATACGCAAAAATGTTTCAGATAAAAATTCTACAATTTAAAGGGACCCAAATATTGACATAATTAATTTTCGAAAAATTGAGTTTTTTAAGGCCATATAACAGGTATCATCATCTTTTTTAATGAAATTGTTTAATTTTATTTATAATATGATTCCTCTGATTATTCCGCATATAAAAGTAAAATTATCGAAAAATCAATGATTTACGAGAAATTTTATATTTTATTCTGGCCCATAATTGACATAAAATATTAAATGTCGTAAACTATTAATTTTTTGATTGTTTTATTTTTACTTGTACTTTAATATCTTTTTAATTGTACTTTAATATCTTTATGAATAGAATAATGTGAATCAAATTGATAAAAAAAAACATAGTTGTTTATTTAAAAAATCATCCATTTATATATATATATATTTTTTTTTAAGCAACTCGGTCATATTTGGTGCTTATTTATGTTATTTATAAATAATTTATACCGGTTTACTAAGTTTAACTTATTATTATGTACATTGTATATAGTATATATAATACATATATGTATGTGTATTATGTATATTATATACAGTATACATAATAATAAGTACATAATACGTATATGTATATGTTTATTAATTTAATTTTTACAAATAGGTTTGCTGTACTCACTCTGTCTTTATAAGTATTCGGAATGTGTGATGCATCATGTGCATCTGGGAGAACTATAAGGAAGCCCAAGGTATCACCCTCACCATAACTGTCGCTGTAATGCTTGCCACGGCTTTCGTGAAATCGTGTTCCTTTTCTATAAAAAATTACATTTGTTTTCTTTTCTTGAAAAGAATACTTTAGGAAGTTGAAAAGAACTTGAAAAGTACTGATTTAAAAAAATCTTTATTATAATGAGAATCTTATTTTTGACCGCGTACATGTGAATGCACAACTAATAGAAAATAAAGCTCATAACAGTTGAATCTTTAGCTCATATAATTCGAATTATGTGTGAATTTACCACGATCAAATCCTGCCAAACTACTTGCCGAATTGATTTTTCGATCTTGAAATACTACATTGACAAAGTTACCGTAATACTATCACAAATTGCCTTGCAATTTAATAATGTGACATTCATAGGCATCTTAAAAAAATCTTAAAGATACTGATAAACATATTAAAATCTGTAAATAATTTATTACGAAATATTGCCTCACTTGGGGATCGAATCTGAATCTTTATCTTTTTCATTCCGTGCGAGCATCTTAAGCCTTTAATCCTAAGCCTTTTAGATCATTGAAGCAATTTGATACGTGGTGTATAAATTCACGAATTATTTAAGTACTAAAGATCACTGGACTTGATCAATGAACTTTGACCATTATGGGCTTTATTTCCTATTAGTTGTGTATTTATTATAGTGTTTCTCTAGAAAACTAAGAGAAAAAACTTTCGAAGTCAGTTATAAGAATATGTAATAAAAAATGGGGGGGTTTCTGTAAAAACAGGTGATTTTTACGTTGAGAATGGTATCCGAAATGATTCTATTATTACTGTAATGCACCACTTGAAACCCTATAACTTTGGTATGAAAATTTTTTTACAAAAATGCTTACTTTTCAAGATATTAAGGGGTCCGCAACTTTTTTCATACTCTGTCTAATGGTGATATGCAATACCTGGATCTCCATGAGTAACCAAATTTGTCATAGCCAAGTGGAGCTTGTAAGTTTGCATATTCTTGTCCCCATCCGAGTCTCGTAGCAGATCCCTCTGGCATTTCTTCAATGGTGGCTTCCCAATACCAAGTACCCCTGCTTACATCTGTATAATAAATATAATTAGATTATTATACAAAACATTACTTAACTATAGCAAACTTTCCAAATGCATAAAATATAAGAATAAATAAAATGTAAATATCACTAAAACAAAAATTGAAAAGAATATAAAAAAAATTTCAATTGTGTATCATAATTTCTCAGTAATATTAATAGCTAGTATATAATAATATTATATATATAGTAATAATATTATATATTTTGAATATATCAATATTTTCAAATTAATTAGATTATCAAAAAATTATGTATATTAAAATTATGAAAAATTATGTATACATATATATATATATATATATATATATATATATATATATA
>NW_012130067.1:9874901-9886693 GCF_000143395.1 Atta cephalotes | reverse complement strand
CATACATATATCCCATATTTATAGTCATTTTGAATTGCACGCCGAAATTTTATCGGATTTAAAAATGCAGCTAAACTATTGAAATATCATAATTAAATTTTGATGCTCTTTAATAGGCATCTATTAAAAAGAAATCTCAATATGTTGAAAATCTGTAAATAAATTTATTATGAAAAATAGTACCTCAGTCTGGATCTCTAACATTCTCATCTGTGCGAGATGATAACAATTTAAAAGTGACACATACCAACATGCTGTATTCCCATCTCTGTTGCTCGAAGGTGACCATTCTTGATCATTTGTTCATAATTCGGTTTAATTGATGTGAGTTCAGAGCTAGCCAATCCAAACAGTTGACCTTCAGATGTACTTTCATCCATTGTAAATAACGTCCCAATGTCTTTAAGCAATGCTCTATGGATCTAGAAGAAATTAAATGGCTGTCAAAGATAAAGGCATACTATGTTATCACATTTATCTACTATAACTTAATGATGTTGTAATTAAATACCGTAGCATGCCAGGACTGAGTAGCTCTGCGAGGCATTGTAGTCATGCTCTCCCAATGGCAATCAATGAATGGTATGATATCCTTGTCCTTGTGAAAAAGAGTTTTCTGTTCGTTTTCCTTTTGGCACATCTGCAGTAGATTTGCAATTGCTGTCACGCACATTTGAGGAAATGCTGCAAAGCCACCAATAGAAGCATTATAAACAGATAGCTCGAATATTATCATATACAGGATGAATCAGAGTTGTTAAATCAACTTTTTACTCTATGAGAAAACAATTGACTGCACAATATAATTCAATTAGGTATGAAGTCGATAATTTTCTCATAGGATAAAAAGTTGATTCAACAATGTAATTCTGATTCACTGTGTAAACTGATATAAACAATATACTATTATTTATACTTACGTGCCTGAGTCTTCTTAAAGCTTTCCAATCCAGTCGGCGAACAATTCTTACATACAAATATATAGTTCACCATAAACGGTACTAGTTTTCCCAACTGATATCCAATACAGGATTCATGGAACCAGCGAGAGCAGCTAGCGCAAAGCAATTCAACAATGTTTAGATTTCTTTCCTTGCCGCTGTAAAGTACATTCCATAAGCATAGTATTATAAAACAAAAAAACATCATCAGAATAATTCATTACAAATAATCACCAATAACAATTGCTACTTTCATTGTTGTTACTTTGTACGCTGGTTTTCTCCACTGTTTCATCTTGTTTAGATTTTTGCTTCTTGTCATCAGGTTTTATTTTCTTTTCCTCAACAGTCTCCGTTTGATCTGATTTATCACTTGGACTAAATTAATTATTTTTAATTATTAATTTATCATAACTGTACAGGTTATAAGAATTTTAATTCTACAATCATATATAATTATACATTTCATCAAATTTTTAAGTTCCTATAAATTCAACTTTTTTTATAAATTCCTTACATTTATATAAGCCTTCTAAGATTTAATTTGTTTAAATTCACAGAGAAATTATGTTTCAAATATTAATATAATTATTTATATTATATTATTAATAAGAATTTCGAATTCTTAGATTTTTAGTTTTTCGAATTATTAATATTTAAAATTTGTTAATTAAATTAAAATTCAATTTTTTATATATACAAATCTTCCATTTTCAAATTTTCGAATCTCAATATTTGAACTCTACAAGTGTTTATCAACAATTAAACCAGAAAACATAACCTCAATTTACAATACCCCGGTAGATTGTGCATAAACGACAGATGCTGCATTTTGTAAGAAATATAAAACATGTGTTTATCAGTAAGTATTCGCTACCTGTCACTTTTTTCTTCTGCCATTGTTTCATAAATCACTCCCCTTTATCAATAAACTCTATAATATACTGAAGTGAACCTCCCGGTATAGAATCTTCCGAGTTTCAGCTTCTCTTACTAGAGTTCTATATACGAGAGAATAGAGTCAATGGGTGCATCTAGAAGCACGACCGCTCACTGAGCTCTTGCATTTGATTGGCATATTCCATTCGATCTAAAAATACAGACCAAACAGGTACAAAGGCTCACTGAGCGCTTAATGGCCTAGTTTTAAACCGGATAATGGCCCAGATTTAAACCGGATCAGAATGTAAAAACCAACCAACTACAGTCGAGCCTTCTCCTATTTCGACTGTAACAGGGAAATTGGTCTCGACTGTAGTTGGTTAGTTCTTACGTTCTGATCCAGTTTAAATTCTCGGTGGAAACTAGACAGTGAGCAATTGTGTTTCTGGATGTACCTAGAGACCCTATACAGTAGAGTATATCTTCCAACAAGCGACATAGTAAATTTGTTCATGTCGCATATTCCAACACGTTCCAATATGCTCCTAATATAGCTCTTATTCACTCCAACGTGCTTGATAGAGTGAGTAGGAGCTATGATAAGACATGTTGGAGCTTGCAACGCGAACAAATCTAGTGCGACACAGTGATCATATTATCTTTGTTTAACATTGACAAAGACAACAAGAATGTAATGATCCATCGTGTCATTTGTGTCGCTTTTTAGAAGGCACAGAAGGATATAGTCAACGCGATGCTGCGAACGTTTTGAAGTATTTTTTAATTGGTCAGTTTGTAAAATTCTTTTTTCTAATTGGTCCATTAAATGCTTCAAAGTATTTGTAGTGAGACTTTGACCACATTCCCCAGTCTCTTTAAGATTGAAATCACACGATCCGGAATAGGATTGCGGAATGTCCCACTTTAAAGACAACTGTAAGCCGAGTTTAAGTCGACTATTCTAGGCTGTGGTCCGATTCATGCTCACAACGTTCATGAACAGTATTCATCCTTGTTTAACTACAGTTAAACAACAAGGACGAAATGATTCCGCATTTAAGCTTTATAAGCGTAAATCGCTTAACTAGACGTTCTAAAATCGATATTGGAAGAACGTCTGTACAAAGTCGACTTACAATCGACTCTAAAGACCTGACTTAGCAAAATCAACTTACAGTCGACATATTGACGTTTGTGCTGTTAGAGTATATTTTAAAAATTACTAACTTCATGTTAATAATTTGCTTATTAAAATGAAATATAATTTTTCAAATTGTAAAAACAATTATCAATGTTGTAAATTGTAGATTATGTAGTAGTCCCTAACAGCACAAACGTCGATATGTCGACTGTAAGTTGACTTTGCTAAGTTAGACCTTTAAAATCGACTGTAAGTACTTTGTATAGATGTCCTTCTAATATCGACTTTAGAACGTTTAGTACGATTTATGCTCATAAAGCTTAAATATGGAATCATTTCATCCTTGTTGTTTAACTATATATAATTAAACAATGATGAATACTGTTCATGAGCGTTGTGAGCATGAATCGGATCACAACTTAGAATAGTTGACTTAAAATCGATTTATAGTCGTTTTTTAAAGTAGGACATTATATGACTTAAAGATGTCTCCAAGTCTAAAGTCGACTTACGGACGTCCATTTTTCAGACGTCTAGAAGCTATAATCGACTCAGAGTCGACTTAGAGTCAACTTTGTGCTGTTAGGAAGTGTTGTAGATTGTAAATTAATATTTACACTCTCATAAGAATTTTTTGAACTGCTTTAATTTACTATCATTTTTCGTGTGAACATAACACACAAAACTGACGTGATGGAAAAGTTCGGAAAAGGGCACCCTGAAATTGCATCATTATTTTTTTTATCTTGATGTGATCTTATATTTATGCATATAGATTTTGTCATTTTGCTTCATTTGTCTCGACATTACACAATTTCATCATCAGCATCAAATCATTTTAACCTTTCAAAATACGATGGTTTATTACAAGAACAATAACGCACTCGCTATTCCGCAACATTAAATGCGGAATAGCGCTGAGTGCTTTCAATGACGCATGCTCTATTCCGCACTGTGTGATTTCACCCTAAATTTAACCCATGAGGCGAAGAGTGCCAAAATTATAGAGTATCTTTTCTACAGCAGTAGAAGTCCACCAATCACCGCGTATTTGCGCGAATGCAGTTGCGCATGCTAACATGTCAAAGTGCACTACAATGTACATAATCTCAGCAGAAGTCATATGTACATATGTATCACATATTATGTATCAAAAAAGAATACATTACACAAATAGTTATACATAATCTGCCTGTAGAATTACATTGCATATACTGAAAACCTAGTACAATTAGGTGCAGATGCGCGCGCAACACATGTCCAACATGCCATGGCATGGAAGGGCATGACATTAGTTTGTTAAAGTACGTGTGAGGAATATAAAAATTACAGAAATCAAATTTAGAGAGATTCTACTGTAGTATAACAGAGGCTGTGATTAAAAATCGCTACAAATATTTTGAGGCATTTGATGGATCAATTAGAAGAAAGAATTTTACAAACTGACCAGTAGTTAAAAAAACGCTTCAAAGCATTCGCAGCATCGCGTTATATTACATGATCGATACATTTCCCTGATTGACTGGAGTAATTCGTCATATTAAATTTATCAATATATTCAACATCGATTCCTGTCGACTGCTGTGAATTGTGGAATGAGATTAGTAAACTCATCTTTCTATGATTTGTGAATATTTATTTATTATTTTATGCTTTGAATGTTGCATACGTTGCATACTTGAATGTTGCGTACAGAATTTATTCATCATCACCTTGCCAACAAATTGCGCCGCATATCGTTGTAATAATAATAGTGTATTAAATGTGTATTGTCTATTATGTGTATTCTGAAATCTGGAAATGTTGGATTGACAATTCTAACTTCAAATTAATAGACACTCATTGGGAACGATGGTTAACAAGAAAGTTAATTTTACTATTTTACATTCAACGATAGGACATTTTTTATTCCGCATATCAATTGATTGCAGACAGACAATCCGACATCTCTTTCAGAACACACATAAATGTATGCCAATGGGTCAATGCGATGTTGCAAACGCTTTGAAGCATTTTTTAATTGATCAATTTGTAAAATTCTTTCTTCTAATTGGTCCATCAAACGCTTCAAAGCATTTGTAGCGAGACTTTGATCACAGCCAATGTGGTAATTTGATGAAACTACGAGGACATGTCAATAAGTTTTTAGAAAAACATAATAAAACATTTTTTTTGATCGATTTATTTTTATTTCTCAACATAGTCTCCTTTCAGCTCGATACACTTGGTTCAACGATTCTCCAACTTTTTCCGTCCGAATAATATGATTTGTCCAACCCTTCAAAATAAATCTTTGTTTCGGCGATGAGCTGCTCTCTGGTGATGAATCTCTTTCCTCCGAACCATTTCTTCTCAGGTTTAGAAACAGGAAATAGTAGAATAGGGGGCTAAATCTGGCGAATATGCTGGATGGAGAAGCAATTCGTAGCGAAATTCGTTGAATTTGGCCATCGATGCCAGGTATGTGTGAATTCGTGCATTGATGGAAGAGTACTTTCTTCTTCGCCAAATGGGGATTTTTTTCTTTAAAATGTTGTTGAAACAGTCCAATAAGGCTATATAATAATCATCATTGATTGTTTGCTTCGACGGAAGATATATAATCGATATGAATTATACCGCGTGCATAAAAACTATTCTACTAGAGTAGAACATTTTATTTTTCATGTTTCATATAAATTTTATATTATGCGTTTACGGTTTCACAAATTCAAATATATTATCAACATTGGTAGTGATCTCATACTAGGTCAAAGCGTTTGTTAGTTAATAATTTATGTAGTTTATATATTTGTAAATTACTTGGTTCATAGTTTCTTATAGTAATTTCAAATTTTAATCTTTAAGCCACTTCTAACTATTTAAAAGAGATATTAAAATATAAAGTTATTATCTAGAGCTTATCTTAAGCTAATAAATAATTGTAACTAAAGATTTTAACGCTATCATTATGCTTTATATTTTATTTTCACTGAAAGGACCATAGTAAAAATCGAAATGTTTGATCTTATTTACGAAGATATTTTCTAGATGTTTTAGTTTCATTTAATTGTAATTAATCCTTAAATCGGACAAGAAGAGTCTCAGAAATTCACAGAGCAATTTTTGCAATATTTTTTTGTGTTTCCATATTTTGTGCATATATAACCTTTTTTAACGAATTTTGCCAAGCATAAATTTTATTGCCGAGTAATTATCTTACTTTTGGTAAGCTGGTTAAATTCCGAAAATCAACTTCCGATTTTGAATAATCATTTTCTCTTTGATTTTTGCATTTTTCGAAATTGAAATTTGCGTACTTCACAATTTGTCTGAAAATGTTGTTTGAAATCGCTAAAAGTTTTTGACGTGCTTTCACTATGTTTAAGTATTCTTTAATTCATATATTTATAATTAAATATATTATGAATAATAATATCTTATAATATTGTATTATTAACAAAATACTTTTAACGATTTCAATCAATAAAAACTTAACGATTTCAACTTAGTGTCGTCCAGAACATTAGTGAGACTGAACATCGCGCGCTATGACAAAATAGTAGTGAAGTGAGGAGTAGAAACGGTAACGAGCATGAATATTAATTTCAATTTCAAGCCAAAAAATACCAAAAAATACTTGGACAGCTTAGTTATATTATGTATTATGTATTATATTATGTATATTATATTTTATAATCCCTACGTATTATGTTTATGTACCTAACTACAAAAAATAAATGTTTTAATCAATATTTATATAATAGTAATTTTTTTTTTATAAAGTTTTGTATTTTTTCTGTATTCTATTAGTGCAATGTTTCTCGGTATTTTAAGTAAAAGTATGGCTATGTATATATTGTGTTAATACTAAAGCAAAAGAGTGATTCAATTATATTTATTACTATATATTGTTAGAAAAAGTAAATTTTTTTATAATAACTTTTTTCCTTTTTCTGTAATTTTTTTTCTATATTTGATATTATCACAAGTCATAGTTAAAAAGATCAAGAAGCATTGTACTAATAAAATAAAGAAAAAATACAAAACTTTATATATAAAAGGAAAATTAATATTATTCAAAAACGGATTTAAAAATTTATTTTTTATACTGAGGTAATAAATGTACCATATAGATAATGTATATAATGTTACAATATAATATACATTATAGTATACAATATATATAATATTATAATACATTATACATAGTATATAATATAGTAATATAATGTAATGTAGTAATGTTATGCAAGAAATATCATGTAATGTAGATAGTAATGTTATATTAATAAAAATTATATTATGCAAATAAAATATTGTTATAAATATAACATAATAATATAATAAATGCTTATATATAATATTATTTTTATTAAGTATATTTCAAGAATCATATTTACATTTGTTATATTATATTAATGAGATTGCAAATATTAAATAAAAGCAAATACTAAATGAAAATACTATTTTGTGCATAATATTTATTGTAATGTTTTAGTTACTTACAATTCTTTGCATATAATAAACTTAAGAAATAATTTAAGTTTATTCCAATATATAAATTTTGTAGTCTGTAAACAGATTACAAGATTCTTAATAAATTTATTTAAGTACTTCAGATTGAGACGGTCAATAATATTTCGGAAATATTTCAGCTATTTCCATAACTTTTTGATTATATTTCAAGAAGATTACAAATTCTTTCTGTAATATTTTAGCAATCTTTCAACAAGGTTTCATGTGCAAAAATCGTAGACATTTTGCTATTCCAGAACTATTTCAGAAATATTGCAGATATTTCGCAACTTTTATAATATTTCAAATGAAATGTTTCACTTTTCATTTGAAATATTTTTGAAATATTTCTGAATTTTTTTACGAATTCTGAAAACTTTCGGTTCTGTATGGGACGTACATGATTCTACTATGTTTTCCATTATAATATTGACATCCAAAAGAACGGAATTTTCGAAAATTTATAGTTATACAGGGTGGTTCACTTAAATCGAACATCTTGAATATTTCGCTTATTTTTAGTGATATAAAATATTTCAAATGAAAGTGGAACGGCTTCAAGGAGGACGTATTTTGGTCGCATTGTTTTTATTCCAGATGGAGGCGTCAAAAAGATATGAAGGTCATCTCTATTTTTTTAAATGAAATTATTTAATCTTTTTTAGATAATATTTTAGATAATATTAGATATATTCCTCTAATTATTCCGCATGTAAAAGTATTAAGATGAAGATATAAAAAAATCAGTTTATGAGATATTTTATATTTTATTGACATATATTGATATAAAATGTTAAATAACTTGTAAATTTTTTGGATAATCGTATCTTAATACTTTTATTAATAGAATAATGAAATTCCATCAATTGCTGGAAAGAAAACACATAGTTGCTTATTTCAAAAATTATTCATTTTGCGTACATATTTTTTTAAGCAACTATGTGTTTTCTTTTCACCAATCGATTCATTTCATTCTATTTATAAAAATATTAAGGACCTCCTTATTATCCGAAATCCGCTGAAGACGCTAGATAATAACTTAGTCCGTTTATTACAGTACAGTCTGGTATAGTTCCTTGCCGCGACGCGATGCAGTCTACAAGAGAATGAAAAAAAAAACGCCTTTTGTTACGATAAACACTTAGCTACATTTACCAGGTGTATAAGCTTAAATATAAAGCTACCCTGGGCACACAACACACTTTTTTTTATGTGTTTGACATCTGTCCAACATTAACGAGTACACATCAACAATTTCATACAACAACATACATTTTTTCTTTCGTAATCATATCTAGTTTTTTGCTAAAAAAAAAGCGTATGCAGGAACTTTGCTTTTCTGTTTCAATTTGAAGAAATCGGCTGCCGAATCGCATCGAATGCTTGTGGAGGTCTATGGCGACAATGCTTTATCGGAAACAACGTGCAGAGATTGGTTTCGCCGGTTCAATGACGATAATTTGGATTTGAGTGACAAGAAGCGTGAAAATCGGAAGATTGAGGACTGTCAATTGCAGGCTCTTCTGGACGAGGACGATACCCAATCACAAAAAATGCTTGCCGAGCAATTGGGTGTTTCTCAAGCAGCCATTTCCATGCGGCTACATGCCATGGGGAAGGTTTAAAAGATGGGTCCCGCATGAACTGAACGATAGGCAGATGGAGCGACGCCAAAACACATGCCAAATTCTGCTTGCCAGACAAAAAAGAAAGTCGTTTCTGCATCGGATTGTGACAAGCGATGAAAAGTCGATCTATCTTCAGAATCCTAAACGCAAGAAAGCTTGGGTTGATCCCGCCCAACCATCAACCTCTTCCTCAAGATCAAATCGCTTTGGACGGAAGACGATGCTGTGCGTTTGATGGAATCAGGAGGGTATCATCTACGAGCTGTTAAAACCTGGTGAAACTGTTAATGCTCACCGCTACCACTAACAACTGATCAAATTGCACCGTGCTCTGCGTGAAAAAAGGCCGCATTATCGGAAAAGACATGACAAGCTGATTTTCCTCCACGACAACGTACCATCGTATACGTCAACAATGGTCCAAAACTACTTGGAGACACTCAACTGGGAAGTGCTACCCCATCCCGCTTACTCACCAGACCTGACACCTTCTGATCACCTGTTTTCGTTGATGGGCCACGCGCTCGCTGAGCGGCACTTCGATTCTTATGAAGATGTCTGAAAATGGCTTGATGAGTGGTTTGCCTCGAAATATGAGGAATTTTTTTGGCGTGGTATATACACAAATTGCCCGAAAGATGGGAAAAATGTATAGTTAGCGAGGGCAAGTACTTTGAATAAATTTGTTTTTGCTTCCTAGGAAAATTTTCTGACTAAAAAACAGCGGATTTAAGCTCTGGTAACGTTCGATCACATTTGATCACGTATTTGATCACATTTGACCGCATACGGCAAGAATGGACAAAAATAATCTCATTTCATTAAAGCATGAGCAGGACTAAATTACTACCAGTGCCCCCAGCGGATTTCGAACAATAAGGGAGTCACATTAAACTATAGAAAACCTACTGTGCCTGCTCTTGAACAAACAAGCCAGAAAAAGTCTTTTGGAATGGAATTCTGTAAATAACAGAATAACTACAGCTCGATTCTCGACAAAACTTAGGAAACTTACGATAATTTAGTGCTACTCCTTGACTGAGGCTACCCAAGACGATAAGGGCTTATTCTATGAGGCACTCGCCTCCACGCTATGTAGAATTAAAAAGTCCGACATAATAATAGTGATTGGCGACTTCAACACCAAGATTGGTGCAGACAACACTAGCTTGAAGAATATCATGAACCGATACGAATTGGGAATCCACAACACAACAGCGAAAGATTTGTAGAACTGTGCATGAACTATAATCTAGTAATAGGAGGAATATTCTTTTTACATAAGAAAATCATAAAGTCATCTGGATTTCATCGGACAATCATACTTACAATCAGATTGACCATATATCAATAGATAGGAAATGGAGATCCCTTCTGAATATGTGTTCATAACAGGAAGCGGATATAGCTAGCGATTATCATCTGATTGTTTCTGAAATCAAGTTAAAACTAAGAACAATTAACGTGAAGGATTATTCTAGAAAAACTAAACATTATGTCGAGAAACTTGGCTATAAGGATATATGTGAACGATTTGAGGACAAGCTACAAAGAAGAATAACCAATCATGTAGAACATTCAGATGCTGAAGTATCCGATAAATGGCAATCAATTAAGAACTGTCTCCTTGCGATAAGCGATGATATACTAGAATGAAAGCGAGCAAGCAGGAAAGATTGGATATCTGATGATACCCGGGAAAAGGTTTCCAGACGAAAAGGAATTAAGCATAGAATCATCCAAGCTGGAACAGATGCAGATAGAGAACAACTGCAAATAGAATACAGGGAGGCGAATAAAGCTATAAAGAAAGCTGTTAGAAGAGACAAGCGGATTTGGGCTGAAAATCTTGCTGAAAGTGCTCAGATTGCTGCGGACTCGAAAAACGGCAAGGAACTATATAGAATTACAAAAATACTTGCGAATAAATCAATAACACACAGGCAGATCTAACAATTAAGGATAAGAATGGGAACAAAATCATGGCACCTGATGATCAGCTTACCAGGTGCCCAGAATATTTTGCGGAAAGTCTTGCAGAGAAAAACATCCTCGGACAGGAGGAAGAAGACCAGTCATGCCTCGGACGTATCACAAGCGCACCCTCTATAGCTGAAATCAAATGAGCTATAAAACAGCTGAAAACAGGCAAAACTATTGGCCTAGACATTTCTCCTGAAATTTTCAAAACCTGCCTGGACACTATCGCCAATCTGCTACAGCTCATCTTAAACTCGCTGTGGGAATCAGAGTAGTTACCTGATAAATGGAAAGAGGATTTGATAATTAAGCTCTCCAAAAAGGGAGGCTTAAGCGAATGTCATAATTGGCGGGGCATCACACTCCTGAATACAATCGATAAATTCATAGCTACAATAATTTATAATCGTCTCACAGAAGCAATAGAGCCCATCCTCAGGCGAGAGCAAGATTCAGGTCTGATAGATCATGTGTGGACCAGATCAACACAATAAGAATCATCACAGTTGAACAGTCACAAGAATTTAAATCTCCTCTGTACTTAACTTCGTCGACTTTGAAAGAGCATTTGATACCCTAAGATATACAGCTATATGAACTGCGCTGCGAGAGAAGGGAGTCCCGAAGAAAATAATTGATTCATAATGTATAAAATATCTACGCGCGCACGTGTGTGTGTGTGTGTGTGTGTGTGTGTGTGTGTGTGTGTGTGTGTGTGTGTGT
>NW_012130067.1:9863198-9874881 GCF_000143395.1 Atta cephalotes | reverse complement strand
ATAGTATAAATAATATACGTCGCGCGCGTGTGTGTGTGTGTGTGTGTGTGTGTGTGTGTGTGTGTGTGTGTGTGTGTGTGTATGTATGTATTTTCACAAACATTGATACAGATATATCATGGTAATGTAGAATGTTCGAAACTTCTGCCTATAAAGCATTTTTATTAAGTTACTTTCATAAGTAGGCATATGCTGTAGTCATAGAGCACTCGCTCCTCTTCTTCATCACTCCAATCTAAAATATGAATTTTATATACAAATGCAGGATCTTTCGTTGACTTAGTTCTGTCTATTAAACAAACGATTGTTAGATAAAATATATTTAATTATTATATGATATACTAAAGTATGGTATATGTAAAGAATTGAACATGCAAAAAAACATACATATTGTCAAAACATAATCAACAAAAATCCGATCTTCATCTTCCTTATATTGTTTAAAGTATTCATGCTCTAAAAAATTTGTTGTAAATTTAAAGAGCCATCCATAATATCCACATTTGTGTGGAAAGAATCCAAACATACAGTGTGGATGCATTAAAATGACATAAAAAAGCTAGAAGAAGATATTTTCATAAACATGTAAAAAGTTAATTAGCACTTCTTTCTTGATGTTATTGAATAGACTACAGAAGAAGACCAATTGACAATTGTACAAATCTCACATCGTCTGATATTTTATATTTTTTAAAAACAAAATAATATAACTTAATCAGAATAAATTAACAATAATAAAATAATAGAAGAACTGTGAACCGAACAAGAACTTTTAATATTTAAAATATAAAAACAATAAAATATAAAAACAATAAACGTTTCGGTACCGATCGAATTATTATTAATATTAAACAAATTTTAGTTATTACATAAAAATAATAGTTATACAAACAATTTTATAGTTAAGTAAAACATAAAAATACAAAACATACATTTTTATTATTTAATTTTTATTATCATATTGATCAAGAACTTATATTTATACAAAAGACCATCCATTGGGACGTCTAATAATTATTATTACAGCGACTATCTATAGAAAAAGAATTTTATATTAATTCCATTATAAATCAGTGATGAACCACATTTATCCATCGAACATATGGATTTATTGGATAAGAGAGAGTAATTTTTATGTTTTATTTGACTATAAAATTGTTCATATAACTATTTTTATAATATAATAATTTAAACTTCTTTAACATTAATAATGACCCCAGTGTGAAATCATTTATTGGTTTTATATTTTAAATATTAAAAAATCATATTTGTTAGGTTCTAGATGGTTGAATATCTTGATTAATTACATTTGTTCATGTTACTTATAATTTCCAAAAATTCATGTATTTAAAAAGAAATAAATATACACATTATAGTCATTTGAGAAAGAAAAGGCAAACATTTTATATGTTAAAAATGCAAGCAATACTCTATTATATACAACTATAACTTTACAATTTTGCTATATAACTTGCTATATAACTTTTCAATATCGCTGTGAGAAATGAAATGGATATGACAGCGAACGCTATTAATTTTATATAATAAATTCGTTATTACTTCTTAATTTAACCTGATTTGATTCTTATCCATCTTTGGATGTTCAATTGTAAAATTTTATTATTGCAATTTATGATTAATGATTAATGAATGTAATGCATCAATGCTTTTTTAGACAGAATAAGCTAAAATGAGCCAGAATTAGATTCGATGCATGGTGATTCCATCATGTTTCGGCGTAACAAAACAGCATAAAAAGCATAAGTATTCAGAACGCGCTTTTATCTCTGAAATTCTAGAGTATGCGTAACGTAAATTATAGCATGTTAGCGCACTAACATTGCTGTAAGCGCTCTGAATACGGGCCATAGTAACTAGGCGAAAACTGATGTTCAAGTGAAACAATATGATTAGTCGGCGCAAGTTATGCTTACGCAAGTTACGCCGCATGTGACAGCACCCTCAATCGTTAATTTTGGTGCATTCCAAAATTCAACTTTTTGTCTGGCTAAAGGCCTCTTCACTAATTTCTGATTAAATTAATCAACTCACAGAGTGCCAACAATAATTTAATCAGGGAAGTAACACGTTATATTTCCCTTATGGAAATGGACTATTAATGAAACTATTTGATTATTCACTCGTAATTTTTTCGCGAAGTATAGAGAAGTTATTATTATTGGGAAAACTATTCGGATAATTATTGAAAAAATTAATTAATTTAATGTTACTGCTAAAATATAAAATATTAATATTTAGTATCATATTCTAGAATATATACACACACATAACAAAATTATGATAAAAACAAAGTTTTCTTCTAAAATCGGGATCTAATTTCGCGATGCTGTCATCCAAAGCTGTACCTCATATGTACCTCTAATGTTGCTTGACCTTTACGATCGTATAATCTGCTTCTTCGATGATTCACGAATCCTGAATGTTTATAGATATATAACTGTGATCTGTGTATCTGATCAATAAATATTATCAAAAAGCTACATATGATTAAAATATATACGTGAGTATTTAGTTTCATAAACGAATTAAAAAAATTTTAGTTTAATTTGTCCAACGAATAGTTTGACTACAAGAATTATGCAAACACTTTCGATTACTAATATGGCATTATAATCTCTTGATTATAGGCTTAATGAATTATAATTCGGAGCGCAGTTTATTTAAATAGTCATTATTATGGATAGTTCTAACTACTGAAAGCTAGTAATATAATCATTCTTAGATAGCCAAATCTGAAGCGACAGATTTTGAAAGAGCCTGCTACCAATTTCTGATTGTAGAAAGGCAACAAATTGTACACAGAGTTTGTACTAGACAATGTTAACAAACTACAGTTAATGACAAAACTTGATGACACATGCCATTATTAGTAACAGAATCTATTGCATAAGACCTGACAGCAGATTGCGAACAGAAACCGAGCAGAGCTTGCTAACATAACCTGACGGCAGATTGACAGCAGAAACCGAGCAATATCTGCAATTTTCATATATAGCTTCGTCACGAGATCGATTTGCTTTTCATAAGAAGAAAATGTCCTGTGGACCAGGAGTCCTATATAAGAATTGGCGTGTATAAATCGAATAGGCAAATTTCCTAGAGATTCCCAAGCTTTTCGAAGTGTGCTTTCTGAATCTCTTAATATTTTTTTGACTATTTTATAACTTTCTCATGTATATTTTGAAATGTGAAGCTAATCAATAATATTTTAGCAATAAAACTGTATTGATTGTTTCCAGTTTTCACATCAGTATATATAAATATATTCCACCTTGATCAAAAAGTTCCCGGAATTACCACTAGATGATGCTCTGAGTCAGCTGATTTGAGTTCTGTTTTTTTGGTTAGGTTGCCACATCTATCATTGACATTCCCACTAAATTTTATCACCATAGGTTGACATTTGTAAAAGTTACGCCGTCTTGAGTACATCTACCTCTGCACGTATTTTCGATTTTTTACAGTTTTAAAAATGGAATTGAATTTGCAACAACGAGTTTGTATTAAATTTTGCGTTAAAAATGGATTCAATGGTGTGAAAACCTTGGAAATGTTGGGAAAATGTTTCGGCAGTGATACTCTAAAGAAAACAGCCGTTTATAAGTGGCGTGAAAAAAACCATTACGGGGAACGCGTTTTAACAGCCGAAAGGAGGTAATGGAAAAATCGAAGGCGGCTCTGATGGCTATACCGACAATAAAGTTCCAGAAATGTTTCGAGAGCTGGATCAAGCGCTGGCATAAGTGCGTTGCAATCGATGGGGAGTACTTTGAAGGGGACAATATCACTTTTGATGAATAAAACTTGTATTTTGAATTTTCTGAATGAATTCCGGGAACTTTTTGATCAAGTATATATAATTATGTATAATTATATTATATATCACATAATCACATTTGTACGTATTTCATTTTAATTGTCCTGGGCAAATATCTCGAAAAATATGGAAGATACGAAAAAATTCAGACAAAAGTTGTATGGTTTCGAGGACATAAGTCATTAATTTAACTTTGAATAATTGTATGAAGGGCATATAAAGGTCATTTTTAATTTCTTAAATAGAACGCTCCATTTTTTATTTTATTTATAGCTTATCTTGAAAGCTTTCCAAAACATTATAATTAAATATTTTTTCATTACGTATTTTTCGAGTTATGAGGCTTGAAAGTCACAATATGTGCCGGCATTACCCAAGGTGTCCGACACTTTGAATAAAATTTTAAATAAAACTTCTTGAATGCTTCAGAAATTCAGGATCATGTCCTGGATAATATTGTCAAGATCAAAGTCATTGGAGATTGTACTTTTAATCTTCACTTTAATATAAAAATGAATTTTTAGTGCGAAAATGAAAATAAGAGAAATAACCTCCAGTCATTTTTATCTTGATAAATGTTATCCAGGACATAACCCTAAATAACATTTAAGAGGTTTTAACCATCGGTTGGACACTTTGGGTAACGCCGACATATATCGTGATTTTCAAGCCTCATACCTCGAAAAGTATGTCATGAAAAAATATTTAATTACAGTGTTTTGGATCTCTTGAGATAAGCTATAAGAAAATAAAATGGGTTCCATTTAAGAAATTAAAAAATGATTTTTATGTGACCTTCATACAATTATTTAAGGTCAAATTAATGGCTCCGTATGTCTCTCTCGAAATCACACAACTTTTGTCTGAAATATTTTTTTTTATAATATCTTCTATATTTTTGAAGATATTTGCCTGAGGTGATTAAAATGAAACACGGTATATGTACGCAAAATTTCTTATAAGAAATTAAGGGTCGATTTAAATGAAAATAGAAACCTTGCTCGGTTTCTGCTACCAATCTGCTATCAGATTCTGTCAACAGATTCTGCTGTCAGTCTGTTTGCATAATGTTAACAAGTTCTGTTGATAGAACAGGAATAGAATATGACATTAATTGTGGCCAGTCTGTTAACATGATTTGATCTGCTACCAGTCTGTCGACATCCTGCTAACATTTTGCTATCTGGAATTCATATACGTAACTATAGTATTAAAATAGTGCGCTGTAGTGATCATCATGGATAATCTGATTAGAAAATCAATAATAAGTCAATTAAAAACTGTAAAGGAATGATTATACACAGGAAAAGCCTCACAGAAAAAAAGTACCATGTGCTGGGATGGAGTCCCAGCTATTCTTATGTACTTTGAGTCGCTGAATACGAATCTGACGTCAAAATAGGACCATACAGGGTAAATTTTCAATTTAGAGCAAAAAAATGGGTCAAAACCTCAAAATTTCTGCTTTTTAATATATTCTAAATGCGGCAAAAACTTTTGATTAAACTTAATTTGCCGAATTTTCTGTCATATTAGCCACAATGCTTTTGTAATTTTCGCTTTTCTTATTACCTAAAAATTTGTCTACAATTTCTTTGACCCATGCTGCCTTCTCGATGTCAGTCATTTTAGTAACAAACAATTCGCAAAATCAAGATATTGTGTCGCATGATTCCAGTCATGCAAATGTAGTGATACATAGGTAAAAACATCTACAAGTACATAGATACAGTGTTTGTTACTACCTTGTCCATCAATTGAGTTATCAAGGATTGATTTTTAATAGCATATTATAATAATATTTCAGAGCGTTTAGTACAGTATTTCTTGACAGTTGATAAGTATTTCTTAACTCGGGAAATATATGATCTAGGTTTAATCAAAAGTTTTTTGCCAATGCTCTCAGAATATATCAATAAAAGTAGAGATTTCGAAGTTTTTAACTTATTTACTCTGGATTATCCTATTTTGATGTCGTATTCAACGATTCAAAATATATAAGAATAGCTGGGTCTCCACCCCAACACATAATACTTTTTTTTTCCGTGAGCCTGTATTGTTTTAAATAATCTGTAACAACCTAATTCTCGTGCGCGGACGTAGCTCGTCGGAAATATAGGTTCAGAGCGCAAAAGAAATTCGTTCGGGAGACAACAAATAAAATGCTGAGATTAATTAGTTGATATTAAATAAACATATACTTAATTTGATTAACAATAAGAATACAATTGAGTCTTTTCCGCGAACTTATATGTATCACAGAATTGTGGTAAGTGTGCGTGCGTGCGTGCGTGCGTGCGATTCGTGACTTCAGAGCGGCTATATACAGATATTGTGGACGCACCGCGATTCTTAGCGATTGCCGTAGCACTGGCAATATCTCTCAGAACGATATGCGTTTAGGACATACAAATCCGATTAAGTAATTAATAATTACTCCGTCAAAAGCTATTAGGAAATGATTATTATAAACAATCTGATTAGTGGAACTAATAATCACTCCATTAAAAACTATTGGGGAATAATCATTGTAAACAATCCGATTATTGGATACTAAATATAATTCATTCTATTAAAGAGCGAATAATCACTATTAAAATCCAATAGTGATTATTTGGTTTTCCAATAACTTATTTTCGTAAGGGTTGTAAAGTTACAGTTACAAGTTATTTTTTTCGTGTTACTGATGATAACTGGTAACTGCATTACTTTTTTTCTTTGATCCTATAACGGTAATGAAATTACATTATTTTTTTGGTAAGAGTAACAAATTTTACAGTTACTTTTATCGTTGACACGATATGATTAGACACAAGTCATAGCACTCATTCATAGCGCTTGAGACTAGAAAACCTCTCTGCTATGATTAGTAGTCGTCGATTTAAAAAAAATAATAAAAAGTTATTTTTTCAAGTAACAGTAACTATAACGAGTTACTTTTAATCAATAACTATAGTAATTTGTGTAACTTGTTACTTTTTCTACTCGGTAACGAATAACTGTAATAGCGTTTTTCATTGACAATGTTAATGCACACTCAATGCACTTTAAAGACGTTGTACATAAATCGACGTAAAGATATACGTTTAATAAAAATATAGAAAAAAAAATATAGAAAAAAACGCGAAATCCTCAATATACTTATTGTGATATTTGATAAAATATACATTGGATATTTTATTAATTGAGGTATCTCATTTCAGATTAGGTTAGTGTACAAGTTTTAATATATACAGTTTTAATATATACTAAGTATATTCAAACAAAATATAAACTGAAAAAGAAAGCCCCATTAAATAATTGTTACCCTTTAACTATAATGGCACTTTGATGATTTTAAGTAAAGAAATATAAATTTTATTTATTTTTATCATAATATATTTAGATTTGATGAGGAAAACTTAGAAATTAAAAAAAATTAAAAAAAATATTTTAGAAAGCAAAATACATTTTTTATTTATAAATATAATCTATTTGATATGACATATAATTTTACACAAGTCTTCATTTGAGATAACATATAATTTTATTTAAGTTTTATTTGAGATAATATATAATAATTATCCTCAAATTGTTAATTATTAAAGGGTAATAAATTTTACAGTTATTTTTATCGTTGACACGATACGATTAGACACAAGCCACTCATAGCGCTTGAGACTAGAAAGCCCCTCTGCTGTGATTGGTGGTCGTCGATTTTAAAAAAGTAACAAAAAGTTATTTTCTTAAATAACAGTAATTGTGAACGAGTTAGTTTTTAAAAATCAGTAACTATAGTAACGGTAACTTTATTTAAATATATATCGTATCACTAGTCTACCATCTGGCATCACTGATGAAAGATTCTTTTGCCAGGTTTACTATTTTCAAGTTTTATTTTTTTTAGATTTCTGTTTTTTCTTGCAGATTTTTTTAAGCTATGTGCAGATAATACAGAGTAGAAGTAAATGCGAAAACGAAAATATTCATAATCATATTCAAAAAATATTCATTCAAATGGAATGAAAAAGTATTCATTCATTTCTTGACGAATAAAAAAGAAGTATATTCGAATGTATTTTCATCCCTTTTTTTATTCATTTTTTTTATTCGAATATGTATTTATCGGGCACTAGTATATAGGTTATATACAAAAATGAATTTAGAAAATGTCCATTGCGGCGAAAAAATGAAATCATCCCTTATATATAGTAAAGTGCAGATTTTTTCCGTTATATCTTGAAAACTATTTGAGACACCAAAAATATTTTATACAAAAGTTTTATAACAAAATTATTTCTATTCATTTGTGTCAATAATATTTTTAATAAACAATTTTTTAAATTAAAAGAAATTTTTTTCTCAAAAATGTTATTTTTCAAAAATGTTATTGACGTGGATGAACAGAGGTAATTTTATTGTAAAAGTTTTGTATAAAACATTTTTTGATATCTCGAATCGTTTTTAAGATACAACGAAAGTTAAAACTTGCGTGATTTCACCCCTTCAAACTGTTTTTCCGCCGCACTAATATTTAATAAATATTTTCTAAATTCATCTTTTTATATAACCTATATATATATATATATATATATATATACATAACTAAATTTCATTAAAATCAAAAAATTTAGTATGGTTCCCTTGTAATTGTTATAAAGATATATTTTTTAGTGAAAGAATATAATTTTAACGCACTAATTACCATGTTGGACTAAGGCGACAGTTTTTGACTCGGAGATACTTCAGCCTGATCAGATAAAACAACTTCTAGTGAAGGATTTCCTCTACTTTTGAAGAAGAACAGATCTCGAATAATCTGAAGCTATTTCTTCCGGGAAGACACAATGGACTACGAGTGTTGCTGGTGGATCTTCAATGGAATACCGCCTCCCGAGTTATTATTATTATTAACTACTACGTTATTAACTCTCAATTGCCTGTCATTTTTGAATTATTTTTTAGGTACAGTTATATTCTTGGTGAACAATGACTAAAACTAAATTTTGTTATGTTCAAGATGTTTTTTCTATTATCAATAATTTTGCCGATGATAATCTAATATGAACATTAAAGATTAGGAAAATGTGATTCTCTAGAAGAAACATTTATATAATTCAAAAATAGCAGAAAACTCACCCATGCATTTTTGTAAATAATTATCATAAAATTTGTGAATAATAAAATTATAAAAATACAACAACAAAATTGTAGCGACTTTTAGCAATCATTGAGAAGCATTTTCTAAGATGACTTTTTTAAAGATCTCATTAAAATCTCTTAAAATGATCTCTCAAAAGTCATCGTTCTATAAGATGTTTTTTAAAAGAGCTCTTTATGATATCAATTTATAAATGCTATTAATAAACAATTACGCAGTATTGCTACTAGATGAGATCAATTTCTCGTAAAAAGAAGAATACAAGATAAAATAAAAGGCATAATGAAAGCTTTTCGTGTTTTAATATAGAATAATTTTTTGAATCAGGTTCTTAAAATAGAAATCTATGGAAGCTGAAACATTTCAACATATTATCATATATAATTTCGTTTAGTTTTGTGTAAAAATTAATTCAGAGATCTGCGTGATATTTATATATAGCCTTTCTTAAGGCTTTTTTTCTTGAAATAAAAAGTCAGATTTAAATGACATCATTTTTTTCCTCTAAAATTGACATATTAGATAATTTATTGATATCATTATTTCATGTTACCTTCGAGACTGTAGGACATCTTATTCTTAAAATTTGAACTCTTGAAGAGCTTTTTTCTAATAACATAATGCTTATTGGGGAGCGATTTATTTTTGATGGACTACTAAACATTCTATGAATATATAAATTTATGTATTTGCATCGCTGAGAAGAACTCCAAAGAAAGTCGAAATGTTCGATTGGAATAAAGACAGCATGCCTTAGCAGAATAAATAAGTTTTTTATTTCAAAAATTTTTTGCGTTTATCTATACCCGCTGTATTCTCATTAGTCCTGATAGAATTTCTTTATTGTATTTTTTAAAATTATATAAGACTTTAATTCATTTTTGAGATTTATAGAAAATTTTTTTTTAAACAGAACTCACTTTAATCTGTTAAATTATCAACACTATCGTATAAATTTTATTTATTGCTATCATTGCTATCACAAATATGTTAACATAAAAAAAAGCTTTTTATTTTCAATCGCTATAATTGTTGCAGGTAATAAAATCTTGATAAATAAATTATGAATATTTAACAATAATTTATAATCTATTACATATAGAAAGCTCTATGATAATTAACATTAAAATAAACTATTTAAAAATTCTTATTAATAATAAAAAGTAAAACGAACTAATTAAAGCACTTATCACTGTCATTCCAACGTTTCTTATTATCCAGGAAGGAAAAAAGGAAAAAAAAAAGAACTTTTTCAAGATTGTACGTCCATAGGATGACTGTTCTTTTCTTTGCAGTAATTCATAATTTAAACAATTTTCTTTCAGCTTTACATAAAGGTTCCTAAAGAACTATGTAGAGGCGTCTCGACGTAGATAATATGAGTACAATAAATATTTATTGCTATGAATGCTACTGCAAATTTAGTTTCTCGAAGGGATTGCTTTGATGATACAAACGTGGAAGCAATACATATGTTTTCCGATACACGACAATCGACGAGATTAAACAGAATTTTTCATAAGCGTCTGACTATCATCTATACCCTGAGTTAAACAAATTTCACTCCCGCGAAACAACAATAGATAAGGGAGATAGTAAGGGAGATGGACAATGTCGATAAATTCTTTCGAGAGTCGCATTATAATATTATACAGGTTCTATTAAGTGTCAGCGGTCTATGGCCCTATCATACGACAGGCAAACGCTGTGCGATATATTTCGTATTTCTACTCGTACTTGGATCTGGAATGACATTTGAGGTACACGATCATTTAATTATTACAACACAATATATACATTTTTTTAATTCTGCGATTTTATTATTTGAAGACGTAGTGAAAACTTTATAAATATCAAACGTTTTTTTCAATAATTATATTGTTAAATAATAGTGACCATTGTAGAATTTAATACTTTATAGTGTCGCGATTTTCCCTCGGTTGTGATAGAACATTACAACGAATCAAATCGATTACAAGCATAAATATCGCACAAGTGATACATCTATATAATATATAAATTGATTCTGAATGCAGGTGCTGGGTATAATTGAAATTTGGTCAGATTCTTTCGAAGTAATTGACTGTTTGCCGATTTTAGTTCTCAGCACGGTATCGATAAGTAAATTGATTTGTGCAATATATATGTTACCAGAGGTGCGTAAAAATAAATAAAAATAATCACTCTTATATATGTATACACGAAAAGAACGGTTTTGCTAAAATATCTAAAAATTTAACTAAATTTAAATCTGAAATTAATTTGTTAAATCACCACAATAATTATGTAGTTCAACTGGAATGTCTAAACTTTTTGCAGCATTGCTCATTATGCTTAAACATCCTATGTAATTATTTTAACAATCCAATAAACTATTTGCAGATCTTTATAAATTTTTAGATGTATTTCGATTAGCAAAATTGTTCTTTCCGTTTCAATTTAAATGACTGAATAGAATAAGATTGGACAATAATCAAGCAACGTAAAATCATACTTAAATTGATCTCGAGCTGCAGATTAGAATACTTTTGACGAGAATGCGACAGTATTGGTATTCTCCAAAGTCGGATGAAGAGACTAGAATTCTGCTTTCATATGCGTTGTATGGAAAGAAATTAAGCTACGTTTATACAGGTGAGTTGTTTCTCTCTGTATATGTATAATAATATAGGTATATTTTTAACAATATATATATATATATATAT
>NW_012130067.1:9860510-9861961 GCF_000143395.1 Atta cephalotes | reverse complement strand
TAATATATATATATATATATATATATATATATATATATAATACATATATTATAATATACACAGAGTGTATATTATAATACATATACAGAGTGGGATATTTAAACTAAGGGTTATAAGCTATTGTCAATTTTTTGAAAATTAATTTTACTACCCTTCGTCCCCCTTTAACCATACAACTTCTGTTTGAACATATTTTGTCGCAATGCATTTCGTGGACTACAACAGAAAATATTGATAAATATGTCGAATAGAGGAGACAGTCCCGATGATCTTGACTTTGACATATGTTGTCATGATTCTAAAAAAAATAACTCAATCCATATTTTGGTGTGGAGTGACTCTTGCTATGCGTAGAAAAAATGGGTTGAGTTGCTTCCTCCCAACATTGCATCCCCACTGCATCCACGCATACACTTTACAACACAAAGTCAGATTCTACATGAGTTTATAACTACAGCAGAGATGATACATTATCTTTTGAAACTTTTTTTATTAATAACTTTTTAACGAATAATTTTTAATGAGCGAACTGAAACTTGTTGAGATTGCTCAGGATCATGACCTTGACAATATGTCAAGGTCAAAATCGTCGGAGCTGTCTTTCCTATTTGGCATATTTACCAAAATATTTTCTATAATTCTTCTTATCAAATTTTAATCTTTTTAACATTTTATATGTTATCTTGACATCGCGTACTTCTTCTTACCACGTTTATAATAAAATCATAAATTATAAGAAAACCTGAAAACGTGTGACATTTTTTTTAATTATTAGGTGTCTTACTCAGTCATACTGTTGTTTTTCTATTTACAACATTATTAAGTAAACTACTCTATACGGAATCCAGCGAAAGTGATCCGTCAAGTAATGTACATAAACAAGTAGGATTACCGTATTACGTCAATTACATTTTGATTGATCCAAAAAAATATTACGTTCCAATTTTTGTACACGTTATCACATGCGTTATATCTTACACAATCTTGATGCTTACATTCGATGTCTTGTATATGACGCTCATCCAATATTGCTGCGGTTTGTTTGTAGCTTTGAGGTGAGTTTTAGATCATTGATTCAAAATTGCTTTTAAATAATATCTACGAATAACAGTGATCTTGCAGATATCGTTTGGAAAATGCATTTGAATGCGAAGGCAACGATTTGCAGGTGCCTGCGAGGAATAAACTTTACTCCAATATTGTGTACAGTATTCGAAGACACACAGAGGCGATACAGTTAGTAGTACATCGTTTTTGTCATTCTGAAGCATACAATAATTTATGCTTTTATATGTACTATGATAGATTTTCCCTTGCTATTGAGTCAATACATAGAATACCGCTCTTCATACACGTCGGAGCTAATATATCGGTTCTGAGTATTTTAGGATTTCAGGTAATTATATATATATATATATGTATATACACCTATTTGATAATTATATTAGGTG
>NW_012130067.1:9856308-9859558 GCF_000143395.1 Atta cephalotes | reverse complement strand
ATCACTTTATCGTGTCTTTCGTTGTATTGCGGCCGTTTGTCTTTTAATGCTCGGCTCAAACGCATCAATTGCGTTCGATACCGATCGCCTGTGATTGTTTCAGTCGATTTTAACAGTTCATAATACACTACGCCGAGCTGGTCCCACCAAATACAGAGCATGACCTTGGACATCAAAATCACCGTTCTTGAAGCGTTGAAACCACTCACGACACGTTCTTTCACTAATAGCGGCCTCACCGTAAGTATTTGAGAGCATTCGATGAGCCTCAGCCGCAGATTTCTTCATATTGAAGCAAAACATTAAAACCTCCCGCAAATGACGAGAATTTGGCTCGTAAACTGACATTTTCAATCGAGAATAACTTTAGAATGCAGACACAAATCGACTAATGTTTCTATGGGGTTATGTTGACAGATGCCCAAGTTTATTGTATGACGTCTATGATCTATTTATTTCGACCACCACTTACCGCTAAAGCTATCTATTGGAAAACGGCGGAAGCAAAGTTGTACACCTAATGTGTTTGATAATTATACGATTTTAATTATTGTTCATGTAATTAAAATCTAGCTTTTTTAGGTGATAACGAGTACGGAAGATATCAATCACTTATTGAAACACACTAGTTATCTAAGCGCACTTTTACTCAACACATTCTTTGAAAATTGGCAAGGTCAGAAAATAATAGATTCCAGCGAAAAGGTGTATGAATCCGCGTACGTTTCATACATACTATCAGAAATGCACTTACTAAAATCATATATGCTCAAGTGAATAAAATAACAAGAAATAATAAAATTAAAAAATTTCGCGAAGTAATGTAAAAGATTTAATGTTTTCTTTAAAAAAAAAAGAATAAAATAAATAATTAAGTAGATACTAAAGATAAGTAGATACTAAAAGTAATAAATTTACAGATACAATGCGGAATGGTACAAAATGCCAATAGCGCAAAGAAAGCTTTTCATTATGATCATGATGAAAAGCAGAAAATCATTGAAAATAACCGCGGGTAATTTTGTTAATCTATCATATGTAAATTTCAATGCAGTAAGTAAAACGATAGCTTATAATAGGGGAGACTGGGGACAGTTGTAACAATTTTTAGAAATATACATATATTTCTTTATTTATAACATATATGTTTATTTTTAAAAATGCACATGACACAACTATTATTTAGCTTTATAGTATTATTTGCAAAGAGATGTAATTTTAGGTTGTTTACGAATAGAAATATCAAAATCCGAATTAGTATATCTTGTTCCGATTTAGGGCAAAATGAAACAGAGCTAGGAAAAGTTATAACATGCTCTAAAAACAAATTATCTGTTCTAAAATAGAAATTATCTCCTTATATTATTTTTGTTTTTAAATCAGTAAATTTACTATTAAAAAACAATTTGTTTTAGAATTTGTTTTAGAGTAGAGAATGTTTTAAAGCAGTGAATTTGTGTTTTTAAAAATAAATTTGTGTTTCAGAACAGATAATTTTTTATAAAACAGTGAATTTGTGTCTGTTTTAAAGCAGTATAAGTAATAATCTTATTACAATAAGATAATAAGAAATACTTACAACGCATTCACGGTCCTAGAGCATGAAAATGTGACCTCAGCGTAGGCTTGTATCGCAGTATTTTATGATTGTGACAGATTTCTTAACCTGAACAGTCGTCAACTTAAAATATTTTGGTTCACGAAACAGAGCGACACTTTTTTCTTACCAAATCTTTATTTTTATACGAAAACGCATTGGTCATTCAGTGTATTTTTATCGGGCTCTTCTTAACATTTATTGTTAATTATTTTAATGGTGTTACAATGTATCCTGGTGATGCAGTACTATTAACCTCAAATCAATGTTGCAAAAATTTATATAAATATATTTGATATCACTTAAAAATATCAAGAAAAGATATGCACATAGCTTGAGAAAACATATTTTAGAAATTAATTAATAAAATTAATAAAATGAAAACATGATAAAAAGCATTTTATTTAAAAGTTAAAGCAAAAAAGTATAACATCGTTACACTTATGACTTATCTGAGCATCCTATATATAACTTCTTGTACATGTGGCACATGCGCGATTAATGTTATGAGACAAATGCAGACTTCAATATTGACTATTTTTATTCTTCATATAATCATCTTATCTCTTATCATTTAAAAGATATACGCATTATTACAGCTAATCTCCGTTACAACTGTCCTCAGTCTCTCCATATAATTTTTCGATTAAAAAGTGTAAAATTTTATCTAATTTAATTTAAGGTATTGCGTGCATCATCATCTTATTTTATGCTGTTACGATCCATACAATACAAACTTCAAACGTAATAAATAATAAATATAACAAATGTCAAGGTATTAATGTTCATATTTATTAATAATTATAAAATTAATTCACTTAAAAGGATGGATATGAATTTTGATTATGAATTATATGTGAATTATATATAATGAATTATATGTAATGAGCTATATAACCTTCCAGATGAATTTTCTGTAATGTAATTTTCTGTAATTAAAATAAAGTTGTAGAAGTGTCATTTTAATAACTAATACTCAAAATACTTAAAATTAAACTAATACTTAAAATTTATTAATTAAATAAATAATGAAAAATAACAATAAATAATGTAAATGTTAAATTTTTGCAGTTTTTCTAAATTGCAAAATAAACTACTTAATAATAAGCTAAATATAAATAAACTAAAAACTTTTTAGATTCAAATTTGACACATTTCTAGGAAATATCCAGAAGTATAATAAATATTAAGATTAACATTAATAATGCAATGAAAAAAGCCATTTATTATTTATTTAATATAAAAGTATTGCTTATTTTCTGGCAATAAGTTCATGTGTTCAATATTTCATATATTTTTTTTATATATAAGCTCTTTCATAACAAATCGCTTTTTTTATTATATCATAATATTCCCATTAAGCACGAGCGTGACGTAGTAGGTAGCGCACGAGACTGCTATGCCAAAGATCCCGTGTTTGATCCCAGGCAGCTTCAAAGAATTTTTCATGCGCTTGTAGCTCTCCGAGATCTCTTCGATGGTCTGACAAACCATCAAGAGTACCTATTGCCAAGAAAACCTCTCAAAAATTGCCGTTTAAAATCGGCATTAATAGGTCCCGTATGTTCGGTATACGACAGGTATACGTATGAGAGGTATCAGACAACAGTGAAAGACGGATAAAGACGTTATAAAAAAAAATATATATACATA
>NW_012130067.1:9845727-9855150 GCF_000143395.1 Atta cephalotes | reverse complement strand
TATATATATATATATATATATACAATATTCCTATTAATTATTCACTATACTTTCGTATTATTTTCCAAAAATATTTTAAACCTTTATCTAAACATCTTTTAGTTTAGTTAACAATTTGTAACTTTAATTATTTTGCAATTTAGAAAAGTTGTGAAAACTTATGAAATTTATGTGAAATTCGGCAATATTTATCGACGATGTATGCAGATAGCATAATGCTAGCAGCGTCAGCTCTGGCAGTACACTATTAGCAGTATGCCAGCAAACTCGATCATGACGATACAGCAGATTTCTGCTGCTCCCTCATTAAGTTTAGTTTCTAACAGCAATTTGCCAAAATAGAACGATAATACTCACACAGCACATTTATCCTGAGGATATCCCAAATTATCTCATATTGACAAAGCGATCTCACAGATATTCCATCCAGAATATCCAAATAAAATATCGTAAAATATCGTAAGATATCTTATTAATATTTCAAGATATTCTATCATATTCAAATCCTTTGATCACACGGTTCTCCAAAGAATGTCTTAAGGATGCCGAGTAAAGGTTTGTAATTGGAGAATGATAGAAATAAAAAATTAGAAGAATGTCATAGTTACTTTGGACACAAACGATATAATGTATTGCGTATCAATTAAGAGATATTTCATATTTCTTATAAACTTTATAAAGATTTTCAATATATTAAACGTTATATTAAGACTGTATTTGAAAAAATTATCCGATTCTATTATCTTATCCTTGTTTAACATTGAGTGAACAACAAGAACAAAATGATACATGGAGATACTTAGGTAACGTTATCGAATGCAGCTTAAGAATATATAAATTATAATAATATTATAAGATGTGACATATTATTCCAAATTAATTTTTATTTTACTATATAATAATGGGAAAATAACATATATATTTTTCTCGTTTTCATAATACGGTATCCTATACATTTCCCTTTTATTTTATAATAACCACATACATACACATGCATATATATATATTAATATCTTATATGGAGTTTCTTGGATATCTCACAGATGACGTCCGTGAGATTTCACATATGTGGACACTTGTACATCCCCTGGATATCTATTGGATAATTGAAACTATCCGGATATCACAAGATCGCGATATCTCAAGATATTATTCTTAAGATAATTATAGAATATCTTATAATATCTTACTAATAATATGTTTTACTATATTTAATATTTTCTTTATTAGATATGCGTGGGATCGCTTTTTAATATGGATCGCTTTTTTAGGATATAAATATGCTGCGTGAGATAATTCATTCGCGTGGAAGTCAGCGACCCTGAAGCAGAGAGAAGATAGGGTGAAATTTGCTTCGCGTCAAAGTTATGCGTCCCTGAAGCAGGGGAACAAAGTGGGGTGAAACTCGCATGGACAATCGTAATATATTTTAAAGCAGAAAATTTTTGTTCTGTATAGTAGAGACATCATTTTTCAAATTTTTCTTTTTTATAATTTTTTAACGAATAGCGAGCGACGGCTAAAACTTGTTGGAGGTTCCTTAGGATCAGGACTTTGATAACATATGTCAAAGCCATTAATTTTTTAAGGTGCTTTTGTGAATATTTACCCTTTTAAATTAGTATGGGATTTAACTTGGCGCCAATTGTTGATATCATATCTTTCATACGAATGATAAGGGAGATCAGGTAATAGATTCATTTTTCAGTTTCGAATTTTTACGGACGAAATTAAGAGACTTATCGAAAAAATGAATTCTATACCCGTAACTACATATATTTGTATCTAATAATATTTTAATAATAAGGGGAAATTGATAACTGATATGAAAAAAATGCATTTTTCTAATGTATTCATACATTTGAATATAGTCCCGGGACCGGGATAAAATGACTAATGATATGGGGTAATTTGAAAGGCATAGAGATATGATCTATGCAATTCCTATAAATGAATAAAAATGCATTCAGGATTGAAAAGGATTCATTTTAATTCATGAATCCGTATTTTTGAAAATCTGAATCCATTTTAATCCATTTCAATCCATTCTCGTTTGCTGGGGATTGATGTGAACACTCGCAAAGTCAAACACAGCCCGAATATTAGATTAAATACGGCGCGAGACATCGGCCAAGCGAGATTAAATTATCCGACACTTATCCCATATATTGTCTCATAGTAATGTAAATTATGTATATTTTATTATATCTTAAATTATGATATTTTTACTATATAATTTTGTGCACTGATTTAACTAGTTGTAATTGAAGTAGAGAATAAATAACATATTTACCAATTGAAAAAGTGGTGTAGTGGGTAACGTAAAAGACTCAAAATCCAGAAGTTTCAGGTTCGAATCTCACTAAGGTATGTTTTTTAACAGCAATATGAAGTAGTTAATTTCAAGTATAATAAATTATAAATATCTTAGGAATAAAATTTGTAACTCTTAAATATGAATGTTTTTTTTTTCAAATATTAAATTAGCTCGGATCCAATCCATTTCAATTCATTTAATCCATTTTCATGAATTTAAAGTACATTAAAAAAATTTTAATCCATTTTAATCCATTCTCGTTCTAGGTTGTTCAAAATGCATTATTTTTATGTCAAAATAAACTCTGCTTAATTTTTGCAGAATTTTTAATAATATATGTTGATATTAGAATTGTTCGTTTTTTTGCTACATTTCTACTGACACTAATTGAGACGGCATATCATGTTCAACTACTGCTCGAGTTCTGCCAATATAATTTCTTTGTGATTTCCTTGTTCACAAATATACCTAATGAATTAGTGTTAATTAATAATGTAAGAATAAGATAGTTCCTATTTCAAAAGATACTAAGATACTCATGAATAAATTTTTAACTGCAGTATCGACCCAGCAAACGAGATTAGATTGAAATGAATTGAAATGGATTCAGATTTTCAGAAATATTGATTCAAGAATGTTAAAATGAATGCTTTTCAATCCTGAATGCATTTTTATTCATTTAAAGGAATTGCATGGATTTCTATTCCTTTCAATCTAAAAATAATATTAGCTTTTTCTGCGCATTGTAAATATTGTTCAATTCAAAATTTTGAATAGTAAATGCAGTTTTTCAATCTAATTGTATCCAATTGAATTTAATTGAATCCAACTGAATTAAATCCAAAAAAAAGTATTCGTTATTTAAAATATGCATTCGGATAGTAAAAAGTTTTAATCCATTTTAATCCATTCTTGTTTGCTGATATTCTTAATTTAACATTTTTTACATTTAACGAAATAATTTATAAACAAATTTTCGGCTTGCCCATGGATTCACCACTATCATCAATATTAGCAGACATTCCCTGACGAAAATAAGAAGTTTCATAAATGTTTTTTGAATGCTTAAATGAACGTTTGCAGGAGTTCGTTGAGAGTAGAAACGCTCAGTAGAGTGTTCGTAAAGCGAAAATTACAACGGTGCAGTGTTTAAAAAACAGAAGTGTTTTTTGGGCATTTCCAGGTTTGACAATGAACTCTGCACAAAGTGCTTCAGCATTTACTGAACGTTTAGAAAGCGTTGCTTTAGCATTAGACTCTGCACACAATAGAAGGAATAAGGAATTTGGAATAAAGAATAAATGATTTTAACCTGAAATCGGATACATCAGAATACACGGTTTCTAATAGGTTGAAATCGTTTATTCTTTATTCTTAATTTTTTATTCCTTCTGTTGCAAGGCCTTACAAAACTTTTATGAAACGACATTGTATTTTATAAGCGTTCTGAAAGTGTTTAAAACCCAATGGTGTTGTATAAGCGTTCTTACAAAGTTTAAAAGCATATAAACTCAAAAAAATCGTCATTAAATGATTGTCAAATGATTGTCGCTTTATAAATCTTTCTTATTTCGTCAAGATTGTACTATAAGATCTACACGGAGAGAATTTTGTTTTAAAATTTACCCTAAAAATATGATAGTTGTGATATAATACAATATTTTAAAATATTAAAACATAAATTACGAACAATTCTTTAACGCTCGTATAATTTTCAAACAAATTAATAAATAGTACCCAACAATTAAACGAAATTTTACTTTGTCGCATCTATAATTAGACAAAGCAAAATTTATTATTTCACAATATAATTTTTCACCGACCTACGTTTCGACTATACTTAGTCCTCATCAGTCGCAGAAATGTAATTAACGCATACAAAAATTAAATTAACATATTTAAAAAAAATCATCTCAATTTCGATTTTTAATAGTCAGTATAAACGCAACCATATTATATTTAGTCAATTTGTCGAATAATAAAACATAATAATAATGAGTTATAATTCAACCAATAGTATTCCAATACCAATTCGTCGGTTAACAGCAAGAAAGAGCAGACAATGTGAGTAAAAGAAAGTTTCCCGTAAAATTACAGATATAGATTGATGTCAAATTATAAAAGTGTTGTACATGCGTCCTTAATACTATTGGTAGGTAACTAAATAAAATAATAAATAATATGGTCAAATTAAATATAAAATCGGTGCAGATCGAAAATTAAACAAGTCTTAACAATTAAAATTATATAGATAAAAACAATAAAATTTATAAATTTCATCCGATTCGTATCTTTTGTTGGCATAAGACCTTACTTACAAAGATCCATAAGATTAATTGCCCAATGAGAATCATTGTTTCTTCCATTAATATAGTCTTGAATCCTTTATCTGTATTCTTACACAAAATTATTGCTAATAATTACCATCCTCGAAGAGCTCTGAATAGTTTTGATTTGTATAAGTAACTGTCAGGTAAAAAAATTAGTGATTCGGATTCGTTGTTTTCTTTGGACGTCACGCATTATTTATTAATATTCTTCAAGATTTGGTCATTGAAAGTATTAATAGAAAACCCAGCCCCATAAAGGCAATATGTTGCCATTTTGCTGTCATTTATTCCGCATTCAATTTCACCAAATTAAAGCCAAGGTATTTCCACAAATTGTCTGTTGTTCTGATGTTACGTAAAATCTTCCTTAGAATTCAACAAACTACTGGCAAGTTGTCATCATGCATGCATGGCGTGCCGTCAGTTTGCTGTCAACATGACGAGTTTATTATCTCAATGTATACTCTTACAATTTCGTAAATTCATGAAATCTATTTGCCCTCCTGATGCTAACTCAGTTCACATTAGATTCCAATGACAGCAAATTGTCGACAAGTTGAAAACAATACATGCAGTGCAACAATTTGTTCCATATGCTAAATCTCGTTTGGCTATCTGGGAATTTACCATCGAAGATACGCGAAGAGAATCATAGCATAAATTTTCTAGACTTGTTACTTATAGTGGAGATATGATAATGTTGATTGGTTTCGGAAAAAAAAATGTATTCGGGTAGATAAATATCTTTTTTATTTATCTAGTCATTCAAGATGTCATAAGATTGGTACAGTCTGGATCGAGCAATTCTATTATCACATCCTAAGTCTTATGAAAAGAACTTAGAAATGTGCATTCTTTTAAATAACGGATATCCGTTAGAATTAATATTTAAATTGTTTAATACAAAGATAAAAAAGTTGCTCTCAATAAAACTTTCTTCTACTTAAGAATGATAGTAATGTTCCAGTTATCATAGCGAAGTATAAGAAGCGAAGATTTCTAAAAAGAAAACAATATTATGTACTTCCATTTATCCGTAAGGTCACACAGTCCGCCACACGCATGATTAATAACTATATATAATTCTTTTTAATTTGTAAATTGGCTTTATATTTAACTGAAAGCAAGTTCATTTATATTCTGTTTGGTAGTTTGGTTCAAATTATATATATATATATATTTATACAAAAATTTATAAATTTTATTGTTTTTATTTATATAATTTTAATTGTTAAGACTTATTTAATTTTCGATCTGCAATGATTTTATATCTTTAATTTGATATTATTTATAATATTATTCTATTTAATTATCTATCAATAATATTAAGGACGCACGTACAATCATTTTATATAATTTGATATCAATTTATCTGTAATTTTACTGGAAACTTTCTTTTACTCACACTGACTGCCCTTTTTCACTGTTAACCGACAAATTGGTTGGATTATGACTCATTATTATTATGTTTTATTGTTTGGCAAATTGATTAAATATAATATGGTTGCGTTTATATGGAATATCGAAGTTGAAATGATTCTTTAAATATATTAATTTAATTTTTATTATTGTATATGGGATAATTATATTTTTGTGACTGATGAGGACTAAGTATAGTCGAAACGTATCGATGGAAAATTATATTGTGAAATAATACATTTTGTTTTGTCACACATCTAATTATAGCCATTTAATTGTTGACCCCTGGGTCAACTATTTATTAATATTTTAAAAATTTTTATCATGCACTTCAGTAAAATTAATCAAATTATTTTATACTTTATTGTAGTTTTAGTTTTATTAATGAATGAGAGAGATTTACATTAAAATTCTTAGAAATACCAATGTTGTTCCACAATTTATATTTATATTTTCTCTATTACATTTTCACTATTATATTTTCAAAGTAAATTCTAAGGATAAATTCTCGCGTAAATGCTTCTTTTACATTCATTGTTTCAATTTTCGCCTTCTAGAAGTTCATATACGCTTCTGTTACTCTTCCATTACATCCGATTTACGTTCCGATTTTTATTTTCATCAGGATTCTCTAATTTACCTTTTCCGTTTGAGTTTGTTGTTCAGTAAAATTAATCAAACTTATTTTATACTTTATTGTAGTTTTATTAATGAATGAGAGAGATTTACATTAAAATTTTTAGAAATACTAATGTTGTCAGTAAACTTAAGACAATTTGATTTTTCCACCAAGAAATAACATTTTTGCGCAACTTGAGAGCAATTGATAGTCAGTACACCTAGATAGCACAAAATACTAAAAGATAACGAAAAGAAGTTTTTTTTAAGTTGTCTTTTCGACAAAGCGAAAAGATGTTTAAAAGATGATGAAAAGACATTGTTTTTAAATTGTCTTTTCAGTAAAACCAAAAGATGTTTAGATATATTTTAATTCTATCGAAAAGACATCTTTTCATCATCTTTCTATGTCAAAGATATCTTTTCGTATTGCTGAAAAACAACATGAAAAAAATATCTTTTCGTTATTTTGGTACTTTTTATTACTCATTCACGAGCAATACGCGATATCGCCACTAGATGAACGTGATGGAATCTAGTTTCCCATGTTTAAAAATCATACAGGACAGAATAAAAGATGTAGCATTATGAGAAATTTTACTCTTTAATGTTTTAATGAACTAATAAAATATTTTTTTGTAATCGAGTTCTCAAAGAGGACTATGATGAAAGATAATGACTCTTGCATATAGGACACGGCAAATATTGCAGGAAAGGAGACATATATTGTCAGTCATGCAATTTTATTTCGTTTTATGTAAAAATTAATTTAGAAATTCGATGTTATTAAACATTATTGTATCAAAATATAAAAACTAAAAAAAGTATTAAAGGCGATAAAAAATATCCAAAGAAGCTTTTAGTTATCTTATGGATCAGACTATAAGACTATGACTAGCAGTGCGACATTTTTTAACCATGTTTCCGTTTCGACTATATTTTTTTACTAAAAGATATCTTTATAACAATTAGTCATCTTTTAGTCATTTTTTAGATGACTCTTTATACTTTCTGGGACAATTGACGACAGTACTTAATATTTTTATTATTAAAATTAAAATGTTATATTTATTTATCACAGACATCAAATTCTATCTTCTCTCTTTCAATTTTCAATTTTAATTTCGAATTGACAAATTCAATATATATCAATATTTTTAATTATTATTGATTATTCTAGCTATGTTACTATTGATTGTATGTATATATGTATATAGGATTTGACTCCTGTATTTTAAATTACGACTATCAAAGTAATCAAAGAGATTGTAAATTAGAAATGGCTTTTTGACAATTGAATATTATCCTATAAAAGAAAAATCTTTGAACACAACAAAAGATTTCATAAAGAGTTACAAATTCAACTTCAGTTTTTTATGGCATATATATGTAATTTTTGTTGAAGAATGAGTTATAGGAATTTATCGGTTAAAGAAATCCAAATTCGATTGTACATATTCATGATGATCTAATATAAAGTCGAAATATTTATGATTATTTATTTATACAATGTGTATATTATGTTATGTGTATATTATGTCAAGCAACAATTTTATATAAACAATTTTATTGCTTATCACACTAAGAACCTGTGTAGGTTTTAATGCTCCTTTCTTTAATTATTTGATATATTATGTAAACTGATATTGAATAATAATTAAATAACATTTGTTTCCCATTATTGAAAAAGGTATCTAAACTGAAATGGAACAGTGCAGAGAGTGAAGAAAGAAGATGGGAGAGTGGAAGGGAGCAATTCATTAAAACTGCCGAAGGCGGTGAACGATTATCTGTAGCCTGTACTTGAAGCCACGCATTAAATCTACGTTATTACAGGTTATTACCAAGTAATGAGAGACTTTCTCGCGCCATTTACGTATCTGGCCTGCCGATGCAATTCCGCCCCCCCTCTCCTCCCCCTCCCCCTCTCAACTCCATCGTATGCATTCCATCCCTTACGTGACTTCAACGCGCGTTGAAACATCTAACGCACACGAGTACACGATTTAATCGAGCAAGTTATGTCTCATAAATTAATAAATCAAACAAATTTTCTTGGGTACAACAAAAAATGTATTGCCTTAACAATACGTTTTATTGAAATTCTTACGTTTTATTGAAATTAAACTAATTGTGCCTTGTGTTGTAGATAAAAAAATCTGCTTTACACAAATTAAAAGAGGGTCTCCTACATTATAGGAAGTCAAAAACAAGATGTTCTTTCGTAATTTTTTTTCATAAAGAAGATTAATGTTTATCAATTTCAAACTTTTTGCATGTTTTAATACATGTTTTAATATATGTATTATAATTATTGTAGAATACATACAAATTTTTATGTAAAAAGTAAATAATAAAAACTAGATAAAAACATGAATATTTAGTTTAGTGTTCACCACGACATAACAATTTTATGTACTTTTAGTGGCTGTAATTCTTGCCTGAACCAAAAAATCAAAACAGATTTTTAATTTGTATAGAATATCATACTATGTAAACCTAAAAAAATTTTTTTAAGTCTATATAAATTACAATTTTGTGCGACTGAAGAAAATAATTACGATTTTCACTAGATAGCAACCGTTTATTTATGCAAAAAAAATTATTAATATTGATTTTTATTTAATTTTTTAGGTTTACATAGAATGGTTGACTAAAGAATGAACCCAAAAGAAGTCGATCGGACAAATACTTTTTTCTCAATTGTGTATACAAAATTTGAAGAAAATGCACAAAACG
>NW_012130067.1:9841889-9844541 GCF_000143395.1 Atta cephalotes | reverse complement strand
TATACTACTATATATATATATATATATATATATATATATATATATATATATAGAGCCTGTATATGCAAGCGCCGAATTTATATGAAAAGACTTTGAAATTTTCGCTCTAAAATTTTAGAGACATATTCCATTCGAATCGATACTATCGATTTATGAAAAAAAATCGAATTTTTTACTCTCTAATGTTTTTAACTCTCTCTAGGAGATCCTCTTAAATCTATAACAAAGCTGGATCTTAGTTTAATCCGGGAGTAGACACGTCTCGAAACTAATGTTAGTAGGCGCGTCCTGATCATTTTGATATGTAAAATATATTTTCGCACATATATGTATCATAACTAGAATACATATATGATTATAATTACTATAAGTAATAATTAATAAGAAAATGAGACTAATTACACTAATTACACTAACGTAAGTAAGTTTACGTACTATTGTGTACTGGGACTATTGTGTTCGGTCATGGCTTAGATATTGCATCATCTCTAACTTTTATCAAGCTGCCAAGCTTTTTCGTGATTGTTTCCTTTTTTTGATTTTTATCTGCATTTTCGAACTAGTTTGTGGCCAAATTGGCTGCGAGAGTCAATAAAAGAAGAAAAAAAAGACTTTATGTAATGTAAGTGCGCACGCTACGGTCTTTTAGACCGACCGACGTTACAACATATCAAATTTTATGTAAACATAAGTGTGTTTAAATCATCTATTTTCGCACTATACGAAAAAACATTAACAAACGTATGTAAAAATATAATAGTGCCAATAAATTGAAAGATATAAATAGAAAATAAATAGATATAGATAGAAAACAGCAAAATAATAGCGCGAATTAAAAGCTTAAATAATATAATATCTATATGTATTTATGTACTACATATGTGTGTAGTCATTTAAACTGTGCACCAAATTGATTTTTCGACTAGAAACGCAACTGAACTACTGCAGTAATATCAAATTAAATTGATAAGTAATTCAATAATTTACTCAATTAGACATCTCATTAAAGAGATGTGCTGGAAATTTATAAGAAATGTATTGTGAAAAATATTACCTCCACCGGAAGTCGAATTCGAGAATAATTTTTTGTAATGATTGTTAAGTTTTACATTCTTGTAGCATATAAAATTTTATGAAAATGGAAAAAAATCGTTGACGATATATGTAAGCAGTAATTGTTATTGTTCTAAATTAAAGGACAGTCATGGTTTTTGCACAGAATTTGTAACTTTTGTGTAATACCAAGATAATTAAAAGAACAAAGAAACGTAACAAATATTATGAGGTTCACAATTAACATAGGAAGAAATTTGATGTATGTAAGAGACGGAATCATTTTTCATGGACGTGTGCATTCTTAACAACAACTATGTTACTTTTTTCAAAAAGAGATTTGATGCAATTATGTTAAAGATTATGCGTTTGTAATATTAAATTCTTCAAGATTTTATAAGAGAATAATATATAAATTTTAAATATTTTTTTTATGTATTTGATACATTTTTTATCTTTGTAAGTTTCTTTTATGATACAAATTTTTCCAAATCTACAATTTCAATGTAGATTTAGAAATATAATACAAAATATAATACAAAAATTTCTTATAAATGTTTTTATGTGCACAAAATGTATAAAATGAATAAAAATATTGGACAAAATACGTTTACAAGTATAATATAATAAAGTTTTCAAAAGATTGTTTCGTAGGTGTTCTAACTTTTCGCAGAAACAAATCTCAATTAGGTGAATTTTGCACATTCTCAAACTGTACATTGCAGAAGATGGTATTCGAGATAGAAATAGCAAGCAAAAAACAGAGATTCCCGCGTTTGATACTCCGTCTGATGCGCGGCATATGCGCGACTAATTACAATCCTCTTTGATGGTCGCCGCCGCCTTAACCCCCTCCATTCTTTCATCTCCGTTAGTCCCTGTTCCATCGGGTTTCATCAGCAAACGCGCTGGTAAACGCATTCCTGTATGCTTTTGGATCTTATATCGAACTAATAAAAGTATATTCATAGTAAATAATAAATTCGAATTTGTAAACGCGTCTGTGAGTAACAGTTATTAATTGTAATTGTAAAAATTGTATGTCGTCCTTCAATAAGATTAAGAATCGAAAAAAGATAATGGATATTGAGCTCATCAAGAAAAAAGCCGTATAAAATACGCATAATTAGCATTTTCGCGTTTGAAAGGAAAAAAAAGCGGCGAGAGAAGCGGGCTTCGTCAAAGAAAGCCTTAGCCTGTCTCATTGTAGATTTCTTTATTCTATGCTTCACAGTCTGCGCCGAAGTAAACCAAGGTCGTTCTTCGATGGGCGTAACAGACCGCGTTAACTGGACCCAAAAAGATCCAAAGGAACCGTCTGTGGAAAACCCGAAATCGTGTTAACACGCATAATGGTAACATCATAACGACTCGGCTCGCCGTTTTGAATTTATCGTTCGCTTTTCTCCGAATAAAATATCAGAACCGATCTGTTTTTGCCGTTGGATCAACAGTTTTTTGGATCCACTTCCTTTTATAGAAAACGTTCTATTCAATCTGATCAGGAATATTCAGATTTTTCATAATTTTTGTAAATGTGATTTTGCAATTTTGAAAATTTTATCGCTTGAACTACCTTCTCTCTCTCTCTCTCTCTCT
>NW_012130067.1:9807441-9841869 GCF_000143395.1 Atta cephalotes | reverse complement strand
TTAATAGTGTAGTTNTATTATTAATTAATTAGTCTGTACTACTACTCTCTCTCTCTCTCTCTCTCTCTCTCTCTCTCTCTCTCTCTCACAACTATTTTTAAATTTTTACTTACTAGAATTTTTGTCGAAATAATGTGTGTGTGTGTGTGTGTGTGTGTGTGTGTGTGTGTGTGTTGTGTTATAGCATTACAAAATTCTAAAACCATTATAAAACCATTATATTTAAAAAATAAATTTGCATCTAAAAAATGATATATATTTTTTATAAATTTTTTTTTCTTTAAACACATGACACACAAAGAAATTGAATTTACTGTTTCTTTTCAGACATCTTAAAAATTTATTACATATTTCTGCGAAGTTTGAAAATCTTATAAAAGATGAATTACATTAATTAATAAAAGATGAACAATTAACATTAATTTTTTATTTAATCTTAAACGTGTCATTGAATTTATGTATATTAAATTAATGTATCTCACAGAAAAAAAAATATCCTGCTCTTCCGAGAAAATGACAGAAATTCATCGGCGACACAGCTTAACGTTCAGCGCTCTCTTTGTTCCTAATTATTATGCCTGCAGCCCTTGCGGGATTGGTCCCATAATCCTCGGCGCATCGGCGGTCGAGTCAAGATAATAGGGCCCGCCGTGACGGCGGCTGTAGCGGCAAAAAGTGGAAGGGAAGAGAGAAGAGAGTGCGGCCGAACGAGCACGGAATTACCCGAACGTCTGCATCTGCGACATTGCGTGATCAGCGTAAACTTGGCGTTGCATCGCACGGCTCGAGCTGATGTTAGTCAACTGTAGTCGACCGTCGACTATCGACACGGATGTGTTTAATGGGGTACCACGTGTCGCGATCACGTGACCTTGTCAGCGCGAGTGTATATATGAATTATATACATATTATTATTATTTATTATATGCAGAACAAAATGTGAATGTTATTGACATTGAAAATGGTGCTACGTATTGTGGTGCTTATCCTTTTGGCGGCGTTGGTCCGAAGTTGGGGCATCAACCATGCGCATCCCGGAACTGGCGCCAAATGCGAGCGATTGAACGTATCCTTCTGCCGAGGATTGCGTTATAATATGACAGCGATGCCGAATTTCATGGGTAATGAAGATCAACGGCAGGCAGAACGAGGGGTAACTGTGATTCTTGAAATGTTGAACTATTCCTCGCTTATACTTTACGTCGCGAAAATTAGAAAATATTATCATAAATTATGAATGCTAAAAAACGCTTTCTAATCCGAAAAAACGAGATTTTTTTATATTATAAATATAATGTATTATAATGTATTATAAATTAAAATCTTTTTTTTTAAAGGAGATTAACAAGTTAACGGTTTATATTAATTCTCAGTTTATATTATACACTCTAGAGAATTGAAAAAATAACATGTATTTTAAATAATATATCTTGTATAACATAAAATAATAACTGTTTATATTTATAAATAATTTCTTGGCTGAAACTATGTATTACATATTAATTTCTCGGTGCAATTTTCCTAAAAATAAAATCCATATAATTATTTATTAAATGTTTAAGATATTGTAAGATAATGTATAAATATTTGTGATGTTTATTACAGTTACATTAAAATAAAAAGTAACGTTAAATATGCTGGGTCTTAATAGCTCTCGGGTGGGAAGCAGGTAGAAAAAGGGAGAGATTTTCATGGCAACGAGCGTTAATAAGCGATTGAAGATCAAAGAACATACGTCCGGCTCTCATTAGCAGCGATAAGGCGAATCAAAGTCGCTGAACCGTAACGTTATGGGAGGGAGAGAACGAGAAGGGGGAAGGATAAGAGGAGAATACCGGTCCCTTTTTCTCCGAACAGGATACATCCGATACATGCTTCTCTCCATAGGAGACATAATTAGAAGCCGTTTTCTCGTCTGTGGTCGCGGATTATTGGATTTCTCGACATATCAGTTCAGTACTGATTTCCGGTTAAATTCCACTTTCGCGGAATCGCTATCAATTAGCGACAAAAATGGAACCTATTTGGATGTAATCATTACAACATTTAATATAGTTTTTGTAAATTAACTTTAAATGAATTTATTTTCAATCAATTTGTTCTAATCTATTTCTCTTGCGAGCCAAAAATAATATGATAGTATTTATTTGTATTAATCCTGACTTCTGTGGATGAATTTTCATCCAAATTCTAATTTTCCTCTTGAATGTTATTCAGGATCATGTTCTGAATAACATTTGTCAAGATCAAGGTTATCATTGGAGATTATATCAGAGATGGAGAAAGTTCTCAGTTATTTTTCATGTTACAAAAATGTGTATTGATTTTAACAAATGTTATTCAAAGTATAATTCTGAACAATATTCAGATTTGATTGGACACCTTGAGTAACGTTGGCGGTATTTTCAAACCTTCATAACTCGAAAATACTTAATGAAAAAATATTTTATTATAGTGGAGAGCTTATAAGATAAAATACAAGAATATACAATAAAAAATAGGAGTTTTCATTTAAAAAAAAACAATATGATTTTGGCCTGACCTTGATGATGACCATCCAAGTTTAAATCAGTATCTTCTTATGTCTCCCTCCGAAAAAAAGTATAACTATTGTTGTTTTCGATTTTTTTTTGCGCATGCTGTACAGCCAAAAATATGGCGGTCTTTATAGTTGACGAATTAGATTATGAAACAAGTTTAACACAGAAACTCTAATTTAAGCATTTGCCTTAGCCAGTGAGCTCTATAACATACTGGAGCGAATTATAAGAGTGTCTCAGTTCCTGAACAAGGACATTCAAAGTTGGTACTGTTTTCTTCATCAGGAATTCACTTAATTAATGTTGTTTTATTACCCTAAGTGTAGAAAAGAGTCAGAAAACCCTGTAATATTGTTTGTCTTTCTTTTCTCCGTCGAATCACAGTTTTCTATAGTTTAGTATAGGGAAGGCTTGCTCGAATATATCCCACACAGTACACTTTATCTTATAATATAGAGAGTCCAATGGACGTCATTTTGGGATATCGCGATAATGTTGTCATATCCGTAGGTGGTCTCAGTTATCCAACGGATATCCAGGGGATGTACAAGTGTCCGCATGTGAGATCCCATGGATGTCGTTTAAGATATTCATGGAATATCCAAGGAACTCCATGAGATATCACAAGTATTATGCGTGTTTACATATGTTGTTATCTAAAATAAAAGGGAAATGTTTTATCATATCATTATTTTTGGAGAAATATGTTATATATTGCCTCATTATTAAATAATGAAATAAAATATTAATTTGAAATAATATATCACATTTTTGTAATTTATATATTCTTAGGCTGCTTTGGAAACGTTATCCGAGTGCCTCTGTATCGTTTTATTCTTGTTGTTCACTCAATATTAAACAAAGATGATAATGTTTCCGAATATAGTCTTACTATAACATTTAATATAAATATTTGTAAGCTTCATATGAAATATATTTTAATTGATACATCGTATTGTTTGTGTCCAAAGTAACTATGACATTCTTTACTTTTAATCTTTTAATTCTGACACTCTCCTATAGCAAACCTTGCTATATTTTAGATATTTCTCGACACTCTTATGCCTATTTCCACCAATGTAGATTAACTTTAATCTCGGTTCAACTTACTCTTCGTCTTTTTCTAATCTTTAGAATTAGAAAAAGACGAAGAGTAAGTTGAATCGAAATTAAAGTTACTCTATATTGATGGAAACGTGTATAAGAGTGAGGATATTTCTTGGAGAACTGTGTTGTGTGGTGAAAGGATTTGAATATAATAGGATATTTTAAGGTATTAATAAGATATCTTATGATATCCTAAGATGTTTTACGATATTTTCTCTGAATATCTCGGATGAAACATCCGTGGGATTGCTTTGTCAATATGGAACAATTTGAAATATCTTCAGGATAAAGTGTGCTGTATGTGATATGTATGTAGAGCCCTATTACAGGTTTATTGTTCTTGGCTATACATATAGCCAAGAATATATATGACTTGAAACCTATATCAAAAATGCCAACACTCAGTATTTATATTATATACTTTTACTGTGAATACGATCTATTTGATGCTACAAATTCTTCGGAACATTTTTTGATTGATCAATTAGTAAAATTTTTTTCCCGATTGATCAATCAAACGCTTTGAAACATTTATAGTGTCAAGTGGATTGCACCTTAAGTGATAATCACAGAGAATGCACAGATTTGAAAATAAAGAGCATCCTTTTATACATAAGGTCGGCTAGCATTTAATTATACATGGAAACTTTTACATGGAAAATAAGTTTATTCGCGTGTCTTGAAATTCTTCAAAATTTTTGCACTTAAAATGAGATGAATGTACAGGGTGTAAGAAAGCTTATACGTGGAGCATACCATGAGATACAGGAAGAATCTAAATCTAAAAGTCCTTCGTCTTTTTTGGTCTGAATTCTATGTTCATTATTATACAGTATTAAATTTAGCGAATCAGCGCCCGTCTATAGAAAGAAAACATAAAAGAGAGAGGGATTGATGATTACAACCATTTTGCTGATCATTGTCGTCCTTCTCCCGCGTATTCGTCAGTTTCATTCTACTTTGCTGCTTCCTGTCCCTGCTTTCCCTCTATAGACGGACGCTGATTTGCTAATTTTAACAACGTATAATAATAGATGTAAAGTTCAAATTAAAAAATGACTTAGGACTTCTCAGCATGAATTCTTGTTCTATATTTCATGAAATGCTCCATACACGTTTTTTAATTACACTCTGTATCTTTGAGCGTTGAAAAGCGAAGATACCTTCATTCTTATCCAAATGTAAAAAAGGGTTTTCTTTTTTAAGTGTAACACATCTTTGTTGTCATCAGCACCAGTGAAGCGTCTTTTTAGTTGTAGGCAACAAATTTATATGTATCTCGACGAATTGTTTGTTCGACATTTTCCAAAAATTGTTGTTTTTACACAATAAAGACTTATGAATAGAAGTGTGAATACAATAGAACTTGAATTATCATTTTCTTTTATCTTCCAGATTGATCTCGTTATTGAATATCGTGATGATAGCATTATGCGTGATAATTTTGAGCATTTATTACCATTATAAAAACTCGATAATGAGGTCGGAAGGGAATTCGGGAGATGAAAAAAACAATGTTAGATAATCCGGATTCTACTGTATATTTTTCATAACTTTTTATTGTAATTTTTTATTGTAATTTCTTTTAAAAATTGTAAGTAATCTCAAAGATAAAAATAAAATTATCTAGAAACTTTTAGATAAATATTCATATAAATTAATCTAAATCATCTAGATTAATTAAATTAAAATCATTTTTATCTAGAATAAATTTCCAAATTAATTTTCATCTTATATGCATTTATGCACAATACTGCACCCGTTGTATATGTCTACACACATACACGCGCGCGCGCGCACATGCAGACACTGTATTTATATACACATTCATTTATCTATACATATATGTACGACATAAGGAAAGAGATATTTATAGCCGAGGGTTCACTCTTGCTCGCTCAGTTTTATTATCGTAATAACGTTAAGGCGGCTTCCTTTGAAGATGCCTGAAGCGAGATAGCCCTGAGTAAAACTACATATTTTTGTAGCAGCTGCGTTCTCCATGCGCACGTGTGCGTGGCGCGCGTGAAGGCGTGTTCATGCGTGTATGAGAATATCGTCAGTGAATGCGGATTTGATATGCGCTTTTCACACGATGGGCCGGGGAAATGACGATAATGTTGGATCTACGTGGAGGGAACTTGAAAAATCCTTAATTCTTTTTTAATAATAAGTTATTATAACTTATAAACGCCACTTGACGTTGAAAAAATATTTGAAAAATCAAAATAGATAATATTTCTAAAGAAATTGATAAATAAAATCTTATAGGTATTGATTTTAAATTTTAATGAAATTTTGATTGATTATAGGAAGAAAGTACATAACATTAAAAGAATAGAAAGGTTATGGTAAAAGATTTCTTAAAGAAATTTTAATTTATAAATATTATTTAGTACTTATATTTATTTAATTTGTTTTATATTCTAATTTAAAATCATAAGAGAAATTTTGAAATTTCAAAGTTTTAATAACTTTACAATTATGTATTCTCCAGGAAGTCAATTATCTTGAAATGAGGAAAATTATTGATGAACACTTATTGAATTTGCTTCCTTTTGTCATTTTTAGCTCGCATTTCAAAATACAGTCAATCTCCAAAACTCACAATTTCTTTTTTTCATTTTGAAAAAGTGTAGTCAACTCTATCGAAATGTAGAACTCGATATGATTAAAATTGAAATCCTGATATTCAAGGATAGAGTTATGGAATTTTCAAAAGAATTCCGTTACGAGTTTCGGTGCTTACACGATAACGATTCGAAGAATCATGGAACGACTCTTACAATCATCAATGTGTACTCGTAACGACTTACACGCGTTTATCAGTGTCACTAGCAGATATTTAACTCGCAAAGACTTATCGATGGCGCGGATGTGGAGAATGGAGAAAAAGATGTAAAGGCGAGGTGAACAATAGAATAGAAACGGAGAATGAGATAGCGATGTTCTTTAAGCATGTACATACATGTTCTCCATACATGATTAAAGCTGTGGCAATTTATTTCAAAGATTTGTCAGTATTATGAAACTTTAACTCACTGACGAATCCAAGATGGAGAAGAGAGGAGGGAGATATGGGAGTCATAGTTCTCCCCTTGGAGTCTTTTTTTTTAAATATTTTATAATGAAATGTTACATATATTTTTAATATTTCTAAAATGCTTAATCACAATGATGTTTCAAAAATTTATATTTTTTAATTTGAGAAACTCCTACAGGTTTTGCGGCTTACTGCTCCATTAATATCGCATTATGCAAAAGTCACTAATTGCATAACTACATAAAATATTACTGTGTCTGCCAATAAGTGTCGCTTATACTTAACTTATTACTAAACGAAGTTTTTCAGTCCTTTAACATTTGAAAATTTGAAACATAAAGACGTAGAAATTAATATTAAGTATACAATAAAGTAATGGAGTAATTATAGTAAATTCTAGAGTAAATCAATCCAATATTTAAATGAGCATATAAGCCAATGTTGGTTTTTATTGTGAATATTTAATATTGTTTATTTATAACATAATAAGATCTAATAATATAATAAAATCTAAACGTTTCGATCATTATTAAGTCATCTTCAATAGTTTTTTAAATATAATGTTTATCTAATTCGTCGTTAACTTTCTTGTGATTCTTCTCTGTCTTATAAATAATTTTCCTAAATCTTAAACTACATTTAAAAAATTATAGCAAGTATGAATTATAATTGCGAATAACAATTGCGAATATAATTAATTAAAATTTCTTGATTTGGTATTCGCCACTTTACACATGCTCCACTGATAGTATATTATTTAACTTCATTTATTGCTTGATTTTGACATAAAATGGTGTATTATACATTATACATTATTTTATTTATATTGCAACCGTGGTCATTCTTTACATCTTTACATGAAAGTCGTTTCTATAACATCACATAATGTAATGTTACAGAAATGACGACTTCTATGTTACCAAGATCATGACTTTGAGTGACCTCCACCAGATTTAGCCGTCACTCATTTATTAAAATGTATCATTTATTAACAGTTCTATAAAACAAAAATTCTCTATTTTAAAATAAATTTTTTGCTTTCAAAACAAAAATTTTCTTCGAAAACATTTTCTTATTAATTTTTGTTTTTAATGCAGAGAATTCGTTTTTAAAGCAGAAAATTTCTGATTTAACGATTTTTTATTCAAAACGAGATTCCCCCACATTTCCTCTGACTTTCCACGCGAAGTGAGATCCATCCCTCCATTCTCTTGCCTAAGGATGTTTCGTGCGAATGAATTTTACTTCGTGTGGAAAGTCGAATGCCCCTATACAGGGAGGGAAGTAGAGGGAGTTGGATCTCTCTTCGCGTGGAAAGTCGAATGCTTCTAGGTAGGGAGATAGGATGGACCTCACTTCACGTGGAAAACTATTATATACCTAATATACGTAATATTATATACGTAAGTAGAGGAGAGTATAGGATAATTTTTAACATTTTGTGACAAAAATAAGTAACGATATTTTTAAACTTTTTTTGTTGATTAATTTTTAATGAATAATGAGCAACGGCTGAAATCTGTTGGAGATCAGGATCATGACCTTGACGACATAAGATTAAGATTGGAGTTGGTTCTGCTGTGTACTCTCTGCATAATTATCTATATTTCTAATTTAACTAAACTGTATTTAATTAATTGAATATAGTTAAGTTAATTAATATTTAAAATATGATTTTCGTCAAATGATAACAGCAAGTCAGAGATATGTTCACCATGTTTTTCAATCGATTTATTTGTTTATCCGAATAATCTTCTTTTTTTATCTATACACCTTCATAAAAAGATAGATACGTTTCAATCATAATCACGTGTAATTGGAAGTAAAGATGCAATCACATGGTACATATATGTTATATTATATTCATCAAGTTATAAACGCGTTAAAGAGTAATTTCATGTAATGCAATTTCTTGTAGTTGTACCAAGTTGCATCTATATTAAGTTAATTATGGATGTATTTGATTATAAATGCAAACTGGATTGTAATTTAAACACATTACGCAAAAGGTAATTGTAGATAATTATACGTAAGATTAATATCATAATTATGTAGAAATTGTATTAATTGTGAAATAACAGTAAAGTTTTATTTTACAATATAACATATAACGTATGTTTGATCGCGTGAGAATTTTCAATTACAGTGGCACAAGTATATCAGAATAATATAATAATAGAATATTATATTATAATATTGTGTTATTTAAGTGATTTTAGAAAGAATTCTGTAGTTTAAAATTGTAAAATCCATTTAAAGCACTAAGAGATTAATTTCATGATGCTCATTATTGTTTGAGTCATAATTTTTTTAGAATTTTAAGATTTTATATAATTTACAATGCGATATGAAGCTTTCATTTTATTCAAAAAATAGAAATTAACTTTCAAAAAAAGACAATTCAATTCTTTTTAAAATCATTTTTATTTAGCTACTTTTGAACTGTCTTTAATTATCACGGGGAATTTGGATTAAATGACATTTTCCCAAAAAGTGGAGGGGATAATATTAGTACCAACGAAAATATCTAGGCATTACAATTAAATTTTCTATTCGATTTGATAACATTATGTAAATAGTAAATCTGGGTGTTTCCAACAACGTATACAGCGTAACACTATATATCTTACACGAAGTATTCTAACTGCGACATAGTACATTGCTCGACATTAAAAAACTAAATACGAGTGTAAAATATGTTAATGTTATCAACTTTTCAAAGTTGTTTAATAGCTGTACTTATTTTCAAGGCTGGGTAATATTTAAAATAATTTCCAATCAATGAGATTAAAACGTCTGTTGTTTAAATTCACTATTTGTTTTTGTTCTGTTAGTTATTACATTAAATTTGAATTTATTTGGCTCATAGCCCTTCGTATTATATTTTTTTAATTTTATGTATTTTGAGCTGATATTATATAATTAATATTAAAATATCATTTTAAATATGTATTTAAAATGGCATTTTATATTATCTTTCCATGATTAGTTAAAGATTTTTATGAATATTCAAATAAAATTAAACTATAAAGAGAGAATTAATTCCAAATAATCCATAAATATCGAATCTTAATAAAAAATGAGTGTTCCAACTTTATATAAAATACTATACACATTTCTAAAAATATATATTACTCTTAACATCTAATTTTAACCGTACCGGCGCTTCTCATATTAATTTGATTTATTCAAGTAAACGATCTCGTTTCCAAATCATGATATTAAAAATTTTAAATATTCTCATAAGTAGTAGTTTATTTATAATACTATAGTCAGGGCTTCGAATTCCAATTGACAATGGATTTCAAACATAAAATACTTTTAAAAAATATATACCATTCTATATATTTTTATAGTAGGAAAGTTTTTACGAAAAACTATACATAGATTGAAACAAGATCTTAGGGCAGTAGTAGTCGATTCTTATATTCAAGGCCGTCTTAAGTACAGTCTTAAAATGACACAAACCAATCACAGGACCGTATTACCATAGTATCTTAAGACATTACTTAAAACGATCTTGAAATAAGAACGGATTATGAATACCAGCCTTAGAAATTCTTAGTTATTCATAGATATTCATAATGGGACATAAAATATTGTTTGTTTGAAAAATCAAGAAATCCTCTACCCACAAACAACGCTACTTTATGTCTTACTACGAATATCTATGAAAAACTATAGATTTCTTAGACAAACAAACCTCACTTTATGTCTCACTACGAATCTATGAAAAATTAAGAATTTCTAGGATCTTATCTCAATCTCTATATATATATATATAGTACTATTTCTGTACTTTTTCATAAAAATTTTTATCCGCTATGGCAAAAAATAACTACTTTACATTCGAAAACCTTTATTTAAAATACTTATTTATCCATTTTACATTTAAAATGGATTCAAGAAATCTATTTTGTATTTTCAAGAAATCTATTTTGCATTTTAAATATACTTTTTAAAAGTATTTTACAATTAGTATTTTAAATGAAATTCGAAAATTTTATCCAGCCCTACAAATTATTTTGCAATAAAACTAAAATGGCCAATTCTGAAAAAATTAGAACTTAAGTCTAAATGAAAATCATAATCTATTATTGATAATCGCTAAATCTAATCATAAGAATTAGAAGACTACAATGCATTCTAGTGTTGCACTATGAAACTGTGTTATAATATCACAAATTATATTCTTACTATAGTTAAAGTTACTATAGTATCACAAATTGATTAGCAATTTAATTTGATACTCAATTGACATTTAAAAAAAATCTGTATTGAAAATCTGTAAATAAATTTATTGCAAAAAACGTTGCTTCGGCCGAGAATCGAATCTGCAGATCTCTAGCATTCCGTGTAAGCGTCTTTAGACCACTGAGATCTTAGTAAGTAATATTCTTCGCAGTCAACGTTGTTTTTACAATAAACGAAACTTTTTTTATAGTGCGTACTTTTAAGAAGTTACTTGTCCAAAAATACGCATTTTTATCTTCTTAGAATTCAAAATTATCTCTTGTAAAAATAAGTGTTTGTATCAAAATAATACTTGACAAATTTTTAGTTTAAACTATAAGGAATAATCTAAGTGATATTTTACTCGATTTTTGCACATGTTATACAGCATAAAAGGAAAAGTATTCTTGGACGATTTTACCTTACACCATAGATAACGATTTTCAGTCATACTGCTAACTTTTAAAAAGTTAAAATTGCACATAAATTTCTAAAAATTTCCAAAAATTAAAAGATGAATTATAGACTAAATTAAAGAAATAATTGTGATATTTAAGAGTAGAGTAAGATCTAAGGAATTTTATGATTAATAATCATTCAAAAATTATTTAGAAAAATAATGTTTATTTGTTTTTTGTTATTTTTAATTTATTGTTTAGAGGTGTTATTACATTTATTTGCATGTAATAATTAATAAAATCCAATTTCAGAGTTAAAATATTTTTTTATTTATTTACATATTTACAAATATTTTATATAGAAGATATATTTTATTTTTATAAAAAGTGAAATTAAGATTTTATTTTCACTTGATTTATTTCAATATCTTCATAAATAAAATTAAAAAAAATAAAATGAATTAGTTGGGCCTCATTCGGTTCAGATACCTTGCATAGTTTTTTTATCATTGATCAATAACAAACTGAATTTTGCGTTTCTTTAATTTGTTAAGTCTTTTTGGAAGAGTCTTTTTCAATTTCGAGTATTTCGTAAATTATGTATTTGTAAATATATCTGTAAATGTTGATTTTACAATGACATCAGTGAAAAAAATAATATAAAACACTGAAAAATTTATTTTAAAAGTAAAATCTGTATATATACTCATTAAACTTAACATCAAAGATAAAACAAGGAAAAAATCCAAATTTTTTTATTTGCACAAAATATTTACGCGGTTTGTAATATATGAGTTGCTGAAAGCACAAGCACAACTTCTATATTCATTCTTGCAACAGAACAAACAATTAGATACTGGCGTTTTTATCTACACACAATCTCAACACTTTTGTTAAAAGATGATACACTCATAAATTTATTCATTTTCTAAAAATTCATGTTAAAGTTTACAGGAAGCGTGTTTACGGGATAAAATGGTAGTTTATTTTCCACGCAGAGACGGGTAGTGCAGAAAAACTTATAATCTAGCTTTCGAAAGCGAGTCCGATTGCACCCTCTCGCAAAAAATATGCCTCTTTCCTCCCTTCACGCTTGACATTACATCCCAATGATTTATGCGTCACGTCGCATAAATATATACATGTTGCCTCACAAAGAATCGATCAAGGCGGAACGAACGGGTCGCGTAAAGATAAAAGCATAGAAAGAAAAGAAACGATCCACAATAAGAAGTAAGTCGATTCTGTGTCTGTCCGCATTTGTTCGTTTCTTTTTCTATCCGCGAGTTGTCTGTCAAGCCGCTTCGGAAATGTTCCGAAGAGACTTGTACACGGGAGCAGGGGAGAAGGTGGAAGGAGTAGAATGCGTCGTTTCCTACAATTCTTACTCCATCTTTTTCTGATCATTCCCAGAGGAGAAGAATGCTAAATTATGAAACGAACCGGTCCGCTCAGATTTCTTCGTTGGCATCGCGCTCCTTCTTTCGCTTCTCCGAGTTTGAGATAACCGAGGCGAAAGCTGAGATCACAAAAAGAAACTGATTACATGTATAGAGAGTAACGTAATTTCAATTGTTTCGATTCTCAGTTCCGTATAGAAGAGCTGAAACTTATCTTTGTTATCATAATTGTATTTGTATATATATATATATAGGAGAAATATAAGAGAATTGTCACGAAAGGGCACTTTGAAACATAGCCTGAAGATGAGTCTGAAATACTTTAATTACAAATTGAAGAACAAAAGCATTTATTATAAAGAATTTGGCACTTTCGCTTATATAGAGTGTCCCATTTTAATTAATCATCTCAAATATTTTTTGAACAGTGCATTTTAGGGAAAAATGTTTCAGACAAAAGTTTTGACTTCAAGGAAGAGATAAGACCACTGGTTTGATCTTAAGTGGCATTGTGATCAAGATCAGGGTAAGGTCATTTTGAATTTTTCAAATGGAATTGAATTTTCCCTCAGTTTCATTACATATTCTCATAACTTATTAAACTTTTGAAGCATTTTTCCCTAAAATGTACTGTTTAAGAGATATTTGAGATGATCAATTAAAATGAATCACCCCATAAAATCGACTAAACTATTTCTAATTGTTAATAACTCGCGCTGCTTCCGATTCGAAATTCATACTTGGACTCTTTCTGATTATTAACTTGTGCTTCGATACACTTGCGTTGAGATTGTTTCTGACTGTTTCCTTACAGTTTATTCTCACACAGTTCTCGAGTTTCTTTCTCGAAATTCAATTATGTTCTCTCATCACATATCAGAGCCCTTACGGCTATTACATACTTAATCCTCTATAAATATATAGTTGATAATACAGCCTATAATCTGATAGAAAGATTATTCTTATCGAGATGTAATATCGCGAAAATCTCAAGTATCCTCCTTCCAATTATGTATTTATTTTATATCGTGATGATTACAAAAAAATCTTTTTGGATTATCTTATTGTTAGTCTTGAGAAGCATATAACGTCATCATTTTGCCTAGTTATACAATACGTAATGGATTTAAACAATGGTTGCGTTCAGCGAAAACTAATCAGTAAACGCTCAGTGATTCTTTAATATGATTGATTCTTGCCTTTAGTTCTTTGCCGGATCTAAGAAACCAATCATAAAGAATCACTGAGCGCTCACTAATCAATTTTCTCTGCTGAATGCAACTAATGTTCAGCGTCCCTTTTATTGTTGTTTTTAGACTTTTATTGTTGTTTGGCATGTATGTACAATATTTTGTACTGAGCGTTAAAGGAAGCAAGTGCCGAATTTCATCCTTTGTTGCATAGTGTGCCTGAAAAAGAAATTTTTTTCGCCTTTTTTTATGTTTTTACATAGTTGATAACACTGACAAAATTTGATCTTTTTCTCCTGTAGCGAGCAGAGCCAATATTTCTTAATAAATTCAAAGTCACTGAATCCAAATCTGCCAGCGAAAGATCATGTCAGGTTTTTCAGAAATATAAGCCAAAAAATTTTTTATCATATTTATAATTTTTTTGTGGCTAAACGATATTTTATTTTTTAATTTCATTAACGCCATTCTAAATAACTAATCTTCACTTTTAAGGAATTTCCATTTTTTACTGTGCGATTTTTTTCATCGAATTATGAACGTTTTCTGATATGTAAAATGGATTCAAATTAGCGGATTGAAACTGAAAAGTAGATGTTTTAATAAAGATAATGACATGAATTAAATGGCAATATGTTTAAAAAATTCTTAAAGATATACATGTAAAGAAAAATGCATTTTAATATTTAAAAATAACTTTTTTATTTTTCAATATTTTTAGCTAAAATTTATAGATGATACTCTTGAAATGTGATACTTTGAAAAAAAATATGTCTGTACTATGCGTTTCAAAAAAGATATTTATTCCGATTTGAAGTTTATTGTTTTTGAATACGAAAAAATGCTGAGAAAACAATTTATTTGAAATAAAAGTATTCTATATGCTATGAATAGTATAAATAATAATACTGATAGTAGTACAGATAAAAAGAAAAATTATTTAATATAGGTTACTCGATTTCATCACAGTCATAACAATTTAAAAATAAGAATTGGTAAGATGAGCATTGCTTCTTCGTCTTATGAACGTTTTGCGTGAGACAATGTGCATCGGATTTTTTTTAAATAACATCTCTTTCTATGTATTTACAGTTTTATCAAGTCCGAGAATTGCTAAAGACTGAATCCGTAAGCAAAAATCAACCTGGTTTTGAATAGCGCGACAGGTCTTAATCGATAAACACTTCAAACTTTCAATAGATGATTGTATGAAGTCCTATTCTAAGTAACATCTTAAAGCTATTTAGCTTCAAGTTGGTCAAATTGATCCTATATATAGGCTCAACCGAGAATTAAATATGTATATTAAATATTATATAAATAGGAAAAGTCATGAATGCCACACTTACTTTTTATAATGTGAACTTTGCAAAAAAAATTTTTTTTGTAAATATGTGTAGTAAAAAGAAATCCATTATTTTTCCATTCAATTTCATGCAAAAATAATGGATTTCTTTTTACTACACCTAATAGTACACTATTGATACATATGAGTCAAATGATTCACGCTAAAAACCCTTCTGTTCAAACAGATATCAAGCATGAATTGATGCATTTCTAAATAATGTGACAGTCTCAACTGATAAAGAGGTCTTTAAACTTTCGATTTATTTATTAGATGTTTTGAATTATTACGTCTTATTACGTCTTAAAATTATTTAGCTCGAAAATCGAATTGCGAGTCAAATTGACTCAGTGACTTAATGGCCGGTTAATGAAATAAATAAATTCTTAATATTTTTTATATTCTTAATATTCTTTATGGTTTTTAAAATATTTTACGTATAAAATTTTATACGTAATAAATAAATACAGTCACAATTTTTTTCAATTAGCTACCATCCTGAATCCATTATTTTAATTTTTTGAATTTTGAAGATTCGTAATTAACAATTTCAGAAATCTCCATATATTAAAATTTAACAAAATACGTTTAATAGAAAAATTTGGGCAACAAAAAATTAATAAATCGATATTGATAATATAAACCTTTTTAAAGAATGCTGGAATTGATCGATATTGATAATAAAGCTAAGGTAGTAACGAAATACAGTAATTAAATTTTTAAGGTTCAAGTTTAGCAAGCTTGATTTCGTTGTGTGGAGGATGTTGAAGAATTCCAAACAGAAAAAATTTTTTTTAAATTAAAAAAAATTTAACTTAGAAAATTGGATTCAAATTTTATTTCGTTCAAAATTGCACCATATTTGAAATTGTATACCACCTTACCCTACAAACTTTTCTAATTCCAAATTAAAAATGTTGATAATAGTGAAATCTTTCATTTCTTATATCAGAGAGAAACTTTTTTTTCTGCTTACATTATCGTTTTGTCTCAAACGCATACATTTGACCCATTGCAATGTCACTTTTTGCAAGATACAGCATCTACCGTTAGATACACTTACTGCTCTGTTTACCATTCTGAATCTTTGCTAAATACGTAAATTACAATTGAATATTTTTTTAAGCTTTTAATATTTAATTCTATAAAATCAGTATTATTCCAATAGTGCAATATCATCTTGCCCATATACAGGATGTCTCATTTTAATGTTTCACTCCAAATAACTTTTTATTTTTGATCTTAGAAAAAAATTGTATGACTTTGAGGGGGACATATGATGATCATTAGTTTGACTTTGAATAGTTGCTTGAAGGTTACGTGAAAGTTACCTTCAATTTTCTTAAATAGATTTTCATTCTTGTACAATAGATTATCTCGAGAGCTTTCCAAAACACTATAATTAAGTTCATTTTCATTAAGTACTTTTCGAATTAAAAGGCTTACAAGTTACAGTACCGCCGGCATTAACATTACCTAAGAAACCATTGGAGGTTGTATTTCTTATTTTTATTTTTACATAGATGAAATGTAATTTTTAGTGCAAAAATGAAAATAAGAGGAACAACCTCCAATGATTTCTTGATTCAAGATGTTTTAATCGTCGATCAGATACCTTGGGTAATGCTAATGTCGGCTGAAACTTGTAAGCCTTATAACTCAAAAAATACTTAATGAAAATGAACTTAATTATAGTGTTTTGGAAAATTCTCAAGATGATCTACAAGAATATGCAATAAAAAGTAGGGGATTATATTTAAGAAATTGAAATTATATTTAAGTAACCTTCGCGTAACCTTCAAGCAACTATTCAAAGTCAAACTAATGACACCATCTTGTGTCCTCCTCAAAACCATACAACTTTTGTATGAAACATTTTTTTCTAAGATCAAAAATAAAAAAGTTATTTGGGATGAAACATTAAAATGTGACACCCTGTATACAAGCTATGGAATTTTGTATTAAGGAAACATCAGATGACTGGACGATTTGAAAAATATAAGTTTTAACTTTTTTTTATTTTATTTTTTCCGATTTTAGTATAAAATCATTTGCCCTACCCCCTAATTCTGCGTTTACTTTAAACTTGTAAAAGGATTTCCGTTCAGTCAATTTGGAGATTTTCATACGGCTGTAAAATGTGTATTAATAATTTCGTCATTCCAGTATCTTCTTAAGCTTTAAACAATGAAAAAGCACAGACAATATAGGAACAGGAAATAATAGATAGATAGATTTCAATCTATCAAAAATCATGTTTTACTAAAATATATTGTTTCTAATTGATTGAAATCTGTTATTTTCTGTTGTTATTACCTGTGTTTTTCACTGTATATTTAACGTTTTAGATTAAATTATTTTATTACCTCCTGCGTCGCTAAGGGTGACTTGATTATGAGCGTGAATTTGTTTATCATGAATTTTTTTATTAAATCTATGTCTAACACTATGATAGTTTTATTTTTACTCATTTTTTCTCGTGTTTTTTACATAGATAGCTCTCTCTTTGAATACTTTTTAAGACTTTTTTGAAATTGGATATATTCATTTCGGATTTCATTGCGTTTCAAGATATTAAAGTTTTTTTTTTTTTCGCTCTTATAATGATTGCAGATTTAAAAACAACGGGTAAGGTAAAAAATTAATTAATAATTAATTTTTTACTTTTTATTAATGCTATGGGAGAATCAAGATCTGATCATGTCAAATGACTTCCTTGCTATTTATTGATCGATATCCGTCGCATATAGAGAGAAGTGAAAACGATCGCATGCGATCTCCGGATGAGAAGTTTCTCTCTTTTTCTTTCTCTCTTTCTTTCTCTCTGAGCTGTTCTTGGCTGGTCAACCTTGATGGGTGAGAAGAGAACCCAGAGAGAAAGGTGTGATGCAGGGCAAGCTGGAGGGCTTTGTCGTTATGGGTTACCACGTAATTTCATGAGGCTATAATTTGGGGAGCACCGTAAAAGAGAAGAGCGTCGGGCTTCTCTCGTAATGGGTGAATCTAGAGAGGGAAGGAAAAGGGCAGGAGATAGCAGAGAATGGTCCCGATGGGCCTCAGACGTGCGAGGGATCTATCGGGATTGAGGCGGGAAGAATGGGCGGGATAATTACCCTTGATACCTACCGCTCGTTATATTTCATGGAAGCGAGGCGTCTCCTCTCCGCCTGCTTAGGTGCATTACCCTCTCGCTCTTCATCTTCGTTACAAGCTTTGCTCCACGCTTAGAGAACAGAGGAATGTATATACAAATTTATTTAAAATGTTAAAATATTTTGTAAAGGAAATACAATGGAGTACAATATATCATGTGAAATTCGCGTGACTCTTTTGTCGAATATTTTGCCTGATTACAATCGATGTGAAACAATGTAGAAACAATGTCCAAAATCAGTTAAAAATCAAATATTTAGTAACTGAATCAAAGTGACTGGTCGAGTCATATGAGCTTCAAAGAGACAAAATTAGGAGGCAAAATTTACGCATTTACTTGTTCTAATTACACATGCATTTGCAGCTGGCGACCTTTATGCCATTGGTCCACTACAACTGTTCAAAACATCTTAGGCTCTTCTTATGCGCCGTCTTTGCTCCAGTCTGCTCGGAACATGTAGCCATACCGGCTTGCAAGTCTCTCTGCCTTTCCGTAAGAAGAGACTGCGAACCGGCCTTAACCAGTCTCGCATTGCCGTGGCCGCACTTGTTGGATTGTAATCGTTTCCTTGATCGTGGTAAGTACTCACTTGACTTTTGAATCATCAATAAATGTCTTAGCAAGCAAAGGTATCAACGATCTATAAAATTTGAGCAGAATTTACAGTGAGTGCATCCAATAGCACAATCGCTTAGTGATTAAGTAACAGTCGAATGTGATTAATTCTTACTTTTAGAGCCAATCCTTAAATTGCTACTTAATTGCTTAGAGAGCAGTGATTGCACTACTGGATGCATCTAGTAAATTGATAGTAACTGGAGGGTATATCTCTGATGAACTTGACATATGTTGTCAAAGTCATGAACTTGAGTGACCTCCAAGAGGTTTCAGTTGTCGTCCGTTATTGTTAAAAATTTATTAACAAAAAGGTTTAAGAAATAACGTTTTATTTTTGCTATATATAGTATTAGAAACTAACTATATCCTCTTTTTCAAGGAGTATTGGACTTTTCAGTAAAATTTTTCAAATAAAAATTCAGCTATTTTATACACACAATTGAAAATCTTTTTATCAAAATTAACATGAAAAATGATGAAACATTACAAAATATAAATGGAAACAAAGTTGAAGAAAATTATAGCAATTTTCAAGAAAAAATTGGCTGTTTCAGTCCTTTTAATGTTAATAAATTCTAATATATTAACTTTCGCTGGTATTTTGCCGATAAAATTCGTAACAAACTTCACAAAATCTGGTTTTAACTGATTTGAATTACGTCAAATTGTATTGCAGTCTGTTTAATTTTTTATATCAATCTATTGTCATATTTTTGTCAGCAAACTTTGTCATATTTTTGCTAGATAAGCAAATCTTGTATCATGTCTGTAATTTTACTGCTTATTTGTAGCAAGGATATTGTATTTTTGAATATGCATTTTTGACAAAACTTATTGTATGCGGGAAACCAAAATCAGAAATTCAAATTTGAATAACAAATTCTAATTTTGAATAGCAAAATTTAAAAAGTCTGATACATTTTCAATTATTTATACAGAAATTTCTTAGAAAATCTCATCAGCAATTAGAAATCTTAATATGTTTAAATCATGTAATACTAAATATATATGATAATAAATATATATGGTAATTATATAACAATAACAATAATTATATTTGGACTCTCGAATTTTAAACAATAAAAGATAAATATAATAGACTAATGAGAGTCAGCAACGATAAATGGCTCAATTATTTAGTGAACAATTAATAATCAGATGTTGAATTGATGTCTTCTTTATTTTGAACGTTTCGACTTTTCCTATATTGTATATGTAGGAAATACATTGTGCGTGCAGCCGCCGGATGAAACATTGGACAATATCAGTTCACCAACATTACCAACCGTTCAGCAACAATGGCCGGTGATGTATGAACGATCACCGCAAATATCTATAAGATTGCAACAACAACAACAGCATTATCAGTGTCCACCTCATTTTGTACAGATATCCGAAATGGAAATGGTTAGAATAAACAAATAAATAAGAAAAAGCAAAAATTGTATAGACAGAAGAATTCAAATTTAAATTATAATTTAATAATTACATAAAAAGTAAAAGTAACAGCAGTATAAATTATATTATTTTTCAATATACCCAGACAACACAAAATACTAAAAAGATATTTTTTTATAGTTTTATAATTTTTATATATCTTAAAATCTTTTAGTTGTAGGTTAATTTAATTTTGAACACTTGTAAAGGACTCTTCATTAAAGGCAAATTTTTTTCGGCCGTCTTTGAAGGCTTTATTTTATATATATTTTATAAAATATTGTCGGATAATGTACATAAATGGAGTAAAAAAAGCCTTCAAAGAGGACCAAAAAATTTATCTAAAAACGAAGAAGACTGTTAAAAAATAATATAACACACACACACACACACACACACACACACACACACACACACAAATGCGCGTGCGCGCGCACTGCTATTTCTTTTATTTTTTGTGTATAATTATCGAATTATAAATTACATTTGAACGCTCTTTATATATATATATATATATATATTATTTTTTTTTTTCATTATTTATTTTTTTCATTATCTACAGATTTCTTGCGCACCACGTTGTGGTACCGACGCATATTATCGTGCAGAAGACAAAAAATTCGCCGAACGTTGGATGACTGGCTGGGCATGGCTGTGCTTCTTGTCGACGCTCTTCACTTTGTTAACCTTCTGGGTTGAGCCATCCAGATTTCGTTATCCTGAAAGACCGATAGTCTTTCTGGCGCTCTGCTATAATCTCCTCTCTATGGCTTATATTGTCCGTGCTGCGGTTGGAGCTGACAATCTTAGCTGCGTCAGTCAGATTGATGGGCCGAGTTACATTCCAGTAAGTAAACAGATTCTTCCAGTAAATAACGCGATCCTTTATAATTCACATTTGATTGTTAATTAAAGAAGACTTGATTAAAAGTATAAACTAACTCCAAGAGAAGAAATATTCCAAATAGTTATTCCAAAACAGATTTTTTTTTCAGAAATTGCAAAATTTGCTAGCAGATGATCGATTGTAAAACGAGAGTCAAATTTACAATTTAATAACTATTTAACTATTTTAATGATATGTTCCATTCAAATTACGAAAAGATCTCACACAAGCTTTATTTTATCCTGAAGATATCCCAAATTATATATTGACAAAGCGATCATCCTATCCGAGATATACAACGAAATTATTGTAAAATATCAGATATCCTACTATATTCAAATCCTTCTACCACACAATACAGTTCTCCAAGAGATGTCCTAAGGAGAGATGTTCAGAGTACAGTAAAGATTTGCAGTTGGAAAATGAGAATTAAAAGATTAAAAGTAAAAAATGTCATAATTATTTTGGATACGACGTACCTATTGCTTGCCAATTAGGATATATCTCATATGAAGTTTAATACAAAGATTTTTATTATATTAAATATTATACTAAGATTGTATTCGAAAATTACGGATGTCTCTTTGTTTAACATTGAGTGAACAACAAGGACAAAATGATACACGGAGGTACTTAGGTAATGTTTCGAATGCAGCCTAAGAATAATATAAATTACAAAGATGTAACATATTAGGTGTGGAAAAAAGTTCGTGGCGTTTTTCCTATTAAATAGCATTAAAAAAACGCCACGAACTTTTTCCCACACCTAATATATTATTTCAAATTTATTTTTTATTTTATTATGTAATAATGGGATAATAACATATACATATATTTCTCGCTTCCATAATATAGTATCCTAAAACATTTCTCTTTTATTTTAGATAACTCACATATATACATACGCATTATATACTTATGATATCTCATGGAGTTCCTTGGATATCTCACGGATGTTGTTTAAGACGTCTGTGAGAGCTTGCACATGTGAACACTTAAAAAAAATATAAATGCCCTGGATATTCTTGGATAATTGAGATCATCCATGGATATCACGCGATATGTCAAAATGACGTCCGTTGGACATTCCTAAGATAAAGTGTGCTGTGTGGGATAGGTTTTATTTGACTTTTATTTGCAATCTGCTATTAGATTATCAGCAGACTTTAGCTTTATATACCGACACAAGCTTTATATAGACGCAATTGATGTCAATCTACTGCAATATCCTTCTCAAAATTCTATTGGTAAATTATTAGCATATTGTTAATTGCTTATTGGAATTGTGGTATTACATATTACATCTGCAAGTTTATATTGATTTTAATTTGTTATATCTACTATTTATATCTACTATTATTCTTTGTCTACTATTGTTATTTTTAATATTGATTTTTTTATATATTAAAGGACAATAGGATAAAATGATATTTTTGTTTCTAGTGATAATTAAAATGAAATATTTTTTTGTGGAATATTTTAATTGCTTCATCTAATTCTGATTTTCAAAACATTTTAATTTATTTAGGTAAAGTATTAAAATTAGTTAGACTAATCATATGAACCTGAATGATTTTAACAAGAAATCCAGGGCATTTTATCGACTTGATTCACAATCTCAACAAGCATTCCTACATAAATCGATACGCAATGTTTCAACATTCGGTACGAAAAAAGATATGTGACAAGGATATATATACTCTCGTATATGTTCTTAAATATTTACGGAGAGTATTTCGTAAGACACTAGATAATTGAAGAAGAGCTTACCATTGATGAAAAGAGAATAATCAATCTTTATGATATGCCGATACTGTGTTATTCGCAACATCCGTGAATGACATAAAGAAAATAATATGAAGATTCGAAAGTGAAAGTGATAAATATAGGATTATTATACGAGCAAGCTCATGATGAATCGAATTGGCATCGAATCTTAACACCATTCAAGACATTGATTTTATCTGGAATCAATTATAAGTAAAGATGGAAGCTGCTTAATCCCTGAGATTAAGCAAAAGCCATCCTCATGGCCAAAGATATCAGACTTGTTAACATCTGGATTCTGGAAGGATCATGGACTCGGACAAAAATCCATCTTGATTACGTTCGGAAATAACATCTCCGAGTGCCTCTGTGTTGTTTTATCCTTGTTTATCCAATATTAAATAAGGATAAAATGATACACAGGGACATCCGGGTGATGTTTCCAGCCCTTATCCAAGCCGTTTTCTATATTTCTCTCATAGAACGGAGATTTGGACTACCCAAGCAAGGAAAAGACGGCTGAGAATCGATGTGTTCGAAATGATGTTGGAAGTGAATACTGTAGATATCATAGATCGTTAGATGCACTAATATATTCATCCTTTCAAAGCTTGAAATAAAAAGTCAACTGTATGCCACTAAGATATACTATCCTATTTCGATCACATAGCCCGAAACAAGAGTCTGAAAAATTATTGAAGACAAAAGAGCGCGAGGCCAATCTCTAACTAGGGTATCATGAACCATGTCGGAATCCATTTCAATTTGTTCCATGATAGGACTTGTTCTAATAGAGCAACTAAAAGATGAAATATCTAAATTACATCGTGATGAAAATAACCACTAAAGAAATCGGTAAAAACAATTCATATGCTTCTAACAATTCTATGCTTCTGATTGCATGAAATGGAGATCAGTCATGAACGACTGATTTGAGGAAGACATATGAACCTGTTAAATGTCTAGTATTATAAATTATTATTATTAAGCTTCACGAACATATTAATTCGTGTTTTCGTAATAGTAAAATATGAAAACATAATCCCATCTCTAATAATTCATCTCCTGCATAATAAAAAATAAAAAATTATTTATATTTAAAAACAAGCATTTTCAATAGGAACTACAACTACTTTAATTTGACTACGACATCTTAGAAACAATGAACAATGAACATTGTTGTTCATTGTTTGCCAAGCACATGGAAACGAAACCTCGAAATTAGGCACAATAACGAGCAATCAATAATGTTCTCTGATAACATAATCAAGATGTTCCTATTGAGAATGCCTCTGTTTTTAGATTAGTTAATAATTTTTTTACTGTTTTTTAGTATGCATGAATTATTAGAGATGAGAATATTATCATGGTTTACAAGCAGAAAAACATTAGATGTACAACTTTGCTTCCGCCATTTTTTTCCGAAATTCGAGGCTTTATTGTAAAAAACTGGTTATACATTTATGATTCAAAGTATTGTCCATCGCTGGCCACTACTTTCTCCCATCTTTCGGGTAGCGTACGAATCCCGCGTCGAAAAAACTGGTCATCTTTTGAGGTCATCTATCCACGAATCGATCCAATTTTTTACTTCTTCATAAGAGGAAGTGCTGGTCAGCCAGGCCGTGTGCCATTGATCGAAACAAGTGATCAGAGGGAGCAACGTCTGGAGAATAGGCGGGTGGGGTAGGACTTCCCATTTCAACGTTTCCAAGTATGTCTTGACCACTTTCGCAACATGGAGTCGAGCATTGTCATGCTGCAAAATCACTTTATCGTGTCTCTTGTTGTATTGCGGCCGTTTGTCTTTCAATGCTCGGCTCAAACGCATCAATTGCGTTCGATACCGATCGCTTGTGATTGTTTCAGTCGGTTTTAACAGTTCATAATACACTACGTCGAGCTGGTCCCAAATACAGAGCATGACCTTGGACGTCAAAATCACCGTTCTTGAAACGTTGAAACCACTCACGACACGTTCTTTCACTAATAGCGGCTTCACCATAAGTATTTGAGAGCATTCGATGAGCCGCAGATTTCTTCATATTGAAGCAAAAAATTAAAACCTCCCGCAAATGACGAGAATTTGGCTCGTAAACTGACATTTTCAATCGAGAATAACTTTATGATGCAGACACAAATCGACTAATGTTTCTATGGGGTTATGTTGACAGATGCCCAAGTTTATTGTATGACGTCTATGATCTATTTATTTCGACCACTACTTATCGCTAAAGCCATCTATAGGGAAACGGCGGAAGCAAAGTTGTACACCTAATAGATACATGTGTTCGTGAAGATCAATAATAATAATTTATGATATAAGATATTAATAATCTTATATTTTAATTTTATCTTATATTTTAATTTTCCCGACAAATTAAAATTTTTTAAAGATTTTTTTTTTTTAAGATAGAATCAGAGTAATGCGTTAATTCCGCTACTGCAATAATTCAACAGCTCAAAAAATCACTTTTACTTACCTCTCCAAAGGAAAAAAAATCAACTCATTTTATCATGTTTTTTTATTTGCCTTTATTTATCTGCTGTAATCTACCTTATCTATGAAATATATTATGAATAGGTTCGCGATGCTCTGAAGAGCATTCCTTGTACAATTTGGTGGCTGGTCAGGTATTATCTGGGATTAGCCAGCAATATGTGGTGGGCAGTGCTGTGTGGTTGCTGGCTGCTAAGCGCCAGGAATGAGTGGAGCAGCGAAGCTCTTTATGACATCGCGCCCTATCTTCATGCGGCCGCGTGGATTCTTCCAATATTTTTCACAGGAGGTAACTTTATGCATCGTATAGATCTAAAATCTATTTACATTAAATGCTGTGCGGGTCATTGGTAACGATGGCTGACACTATTAAACACAAAAAAACGCATCAAACTTGTAAAAAATATTTCTAATTTTAAATATTGTTAATATTAAAGTAGTAATCTAAATTAATAAATGTACTAATTGTAAAACAAAATTTCATTCCGATATCGCTGGAAAAACAAGCAAATTATCCGATATTGAACGTGTTAATTATGCAACATTAATTCGATTGTGATACTTTTTTATTTGTATTCATACATTTTTTTGGAATATCGTATGGCTCCGTGTAAGAGCGACGAATTTGTAACCGATAAGTTGCGAGTTCAAATCCTGCATCTCATATATATGAAAAAAATTTTGTAATCCATACTGACTTATTATTAGCAGGAGTCACAGAAGACATCTTTATAGATCTAAATAACTCTGATTTTAAGATTCAGACATATATAGAGACTAATATGATCTGATCCTTAGACCGCACACATTCCTCTCATTACTATTATACATTCTTTTCTTATTGATCCATTTCAGTTATAGGTTTTTTATTTATAGTTATAGCTTTTACATTTATGATTTCTTTAGAATGAACCATGAATATGTCTTTCTTCATATAGGAAGTCTATTGTCGCGTAACGTGGTGGCAGACGAATTAACCGGATTGTGCCAGATCTCAGACGAGTCAGCACTGTGGTTAGAAGTGTTGCCGCACGCGATGCTGCTATTATTGGGCTGCGTGTTTGGTAGCGTTGCTGGAAGCGCGTTGGTACGCGTACGGAGGGCCGTGCGCTGCGCTGGACGCAGCGCAATGAAATTGGAACGCCTGATGACGCGGCTAAGTATCTTCGCGCTGTTGTACGCGCTGCCAGCACTGGGTGGTCTTGTCTGTGTGCTGCAGGAGGCCTCGGTAAGGCCGCGATGGCGAAAATTGGCATTATTGGCCGCATTGGACTGTCGCGCGACGCAGAATTGCACCCCAGGCCCGGTATACCGAGCTGCCGGTCTCGAAGTTGCCCTTCTGAGACTTTTTCTGTCCCTCGTAATCGGCGTCACCTCCGGCATGTGGGTATGGTCCGGCAAGACTTGCCGTGCTTGGAGCAGACTACTCGTTGCACCCAACAAATCCGCCAGGATACAAAACCCTTTTCAAGGTTTCAAGCAAGATGACAATATCGCTTGACGACCTTGAATCTAATGGTCATCAACGATGCGACATTTAAAAAATGTTGAAGTTTCAAATCTTGCGGATGTGCTTTAAGTATCTTAGACACTTTCTCAACATTGCGCGCGCACGTGCATGCCTGTATAGGAATGTACGATTTTTGTAAATTATGTATCCTTATTGCAATTGTGATCTTCCTTAAGGGAATTCTAAAGTCGTCTGTATTACCGACTAAATCATATAATTTTTGTATAACAAATACTTTTCTTCTCTTTTACAGATTCGAAAATCCTTTTCCAGGATTAAAGTATACGCATTAATACATGTATGTACATAGTGAGATGGAATTTATGCCGAGAACGATCAAAAATTTCAAAATTGATATATTTTTTACCATTTTTTAGTAACATGGCGTTTCAATTGTCAAGTCGTGTTATATAATAATATTGTATTTACTTGATACGAAAGTTTTGCAACTCGTACTTATGAAATAGTAATCCACAAACACGTAGTTGCATGAATAAATAACGTCGAGTTCTTAGAGTTAGACTTAGATGCTTTATCGCGACGAATTTGTTACGCGAAAATTTATATGCAATTGCGTGTATCATGTTACGTGAGATATTGGTATGGTAGTATATAAAGATATGTCGAGGCGTTTAGTTCCTATAATAAGAGTTAGGATAAACCACTGCCATTAATAGTCAAATACTACAAAGACTATAGACGATATACAGAAAATATGACGTCAAACACGTGTAGCCGAATTCAATTAAATGAGCATGGTATGGTTAGAAATAACATTCTTTAACAAATCTCGTGTAAATATACTGCAAGCGCTATAGTTAATGACGAAAATATGAAAAATAACATCAAATACATGATTTTCTGCAATTTGTTTATAACTCGTGGTTATGTTGGCTATTACATATAGATTCATTTGAAATTAGCAGTTGGCTATTACATATAGATTTCGGCAATCAAAAATCATTAGCTCAATAGTTAACTCTTATTACAGTATCTCTAGATGCGCTGGAAAAATAGCGATCTCTGATGACTTTTTGTCGGAGTTCGGGGCTTCACTTTAGGATTTCCTTAAATATCATAAACGTGATATATCGCATCGCGATTTGTATATGTTGTTTACAAACAACATTGGCATTAACGTGCCTATCGACGGCGCACTTTACTAAGCGATTTTTACTCGCTTGCATTTGACGGTAGGCCGAGTGAATTTGATTATTTTCATAAATTAATATCTGATTAATCATTTTGAAAATTGCAAAATGGTAAAAGACTTTTCGATTCAGTTTAGTCCGCTCTATTTACACAAAAGCGCTTGGCTTTTCAGGGAATAAAAAATTGATGGACATCTGTATATATGTTAGGATGTGTATATATGTTAGGATGGAGTCCCGTGAAGTATATTTACCTCGTATCGCGTAATCGCGTAACCAATCAGAAGTGATGCGCTGTTGTGATTTCGCGTTTTACTGATTATTGATTGGTTACGCGATTACGCGATACGCAAATACGCTTCATGGGACTTCACCCTTAGTGTAACGTTCTGATAGTGCACATCACTAATTGGCTGATTTAAAATAAAATATTCTCAATGGGCGCATTCAGCAAATTCAACAGTTGAGTGAATGTTCGCTGATATTTGGATATTCTTGTAGATCTAAAATTCTGATTGGATAAGTTAAAAGAATACATCAACAGCGATCTTCAATTGTTAAATCTGCTAAATGTGTCCATTGGTAAAGAAGAAGTTACTAGACACGGTCGAATGTGAATGAATGTTTGCTATCACACTGCGCTAAGGAAATCCTCCCCCTATGTTGTACATATTGTAAAAATAATATCTGCTTCTAATGTATATTTTAATCCTTAATTATAATAACTAAAATAATCGTTAGATTCATTTTCTAATAACAATGAAAGCATATTTCGATGAATATACCAATGAATACAAGTTTAATAAACGCTAATCATTTATATGTATTATTAATTTTTAATTTTTATCAAGCGACGCAGAGCCAATGTAAGTACTAAGTAAATATTGCGCAATTTTAACAATCAGTATTGGCCTAATATCAATTAAACACAGAATGTTGGCCAATAATCCCAAGGAGCATACTTAGTGGCATAACAGTTATAGAAATATTTATACAACTTTCTTAAAAACTTTATAACTTCTCTTACAATCTTTGCAACTTAAAAGTGTAGGCAGTAACGTCGTTGAAATGTTTATAACAACTAAATGGGGAACTTATACGACTGATTTCTAACATCTTATTAACCACATTAAAACTTATAATATACAACTGTATTATCATTAATAATCATAATGTCTCAATGACCGTCTTAAAGATCATGTACAGATATTAATACAACTTTCATCAATTATTAAAATATTAAATATTTTTTAAAATAATATTTTTCTTCATATTCATCTTACATCTTAATATTTTTACATCTTAATATTCATCGCATTTGAGATATACGCCGAACATTTATACGCATTTATATTTATGAAAACATAATTTTGACGGGATTTGAACTTAAGATCTATTAAGTGTACAACTTTGCTTCCGCCGTTTTCCTATAGATGGCTTTAGCGGTAAGTAGTGGTCGAAATAAATAGATCATAGACGTCATATAATAAACTTGGACATCTGTCAACATAACTCCATAGAAACATTAGTTGATTTGTGTCTGCATCATAAAGTTATTATTGAAAATGTCAGTTTACGAGCCAAATTCTCGTCATTTGCGGGAGGTTTTAATTTTTTGCTTCAATATGAAGAAATCTGCGGGTCATCGAATGCTCTCAAATACTTATGGTGAAGCCGCTATTAGTGAAAGAACGTGTCGTGAGTGGTTTCAACACTTCAAAAACGGTGATTTTGACGTCCAAGGTCATGCTCTGTATTTGGTGGGACCAGCTCGGCGTAGTGTATTATGAACTGTTAAAACCGACTGAAACAATCACAGGCGATCGGTATCGAACGCAATTGATGCGTTTGAGCCGAGCATTGAAAGACAAACGGCCGCAATACAACGAGAGACACGATAAAGTGATTTTGCAGCATGACAATGCTCGATCCCATGTTGCGAAAGTGGTCAGGACATACTTGGAAACGTTGAAATGGGAAGTCCTATCCCACCCGCCTATTCTCCAGACGTTGCTCCCTCTGACTATCACTTGTTTCGATCAATGGCACACGGCCTGGCTGACCAGCACTTCCGGTCTTATGAAGAAGTAAAAAATTGGATCGATTCGTGGATAGTCTCAAAAGATGACCAGTTTTTTCGACGCGGGATTCGTACGCTACCCGAAAGATGGGAGAAAGTAGTGGCCAGCGATGGACAATACTTTGAATCATAAATGTATAACCAGTTTTTTACAATAAAGCCTCGAATTTTGGAAAAAACGGCGGAAGCAAAGTTGTACACCTAATATATATATATATTATGATAACCTAACACGCTGAATCCTGAACTAATTGCGCATGTCTACACAGTTTACAATTCGACAGTTACTCGACAGTTACTCCTTGGTAGCGATCATGTATCAAGATAGCCAAATAAGAGCAATATATTGCTATTTTACTGTCACTTATTATTCAACTTCACCGTATTCAATTTCCCCAAACTAAAGCCAAGATGTTTCTACAAACTGTCTGTTGTTCTGTTATGTAAAGTCTTCCTTTGATCTCCATTAATTGCGTTTTTTATTTAAGATGATCAAATTTTGTATTACTTTTGCACATTCTATTTTTTTCGCTAACTTTTATCGGTTGCTGCTAACTTTTATATGCTGCTTTAATATGCTTTACTCTCTTGTAATAGCTACTATTATATTTAAATACTATTTTCCTTCCTAGTTGATATTTATCCAGATATTTATAACTGTAATTATTAAATATAAAACTACTAACGAACGCGTACACAGATCAATAGTAATCAATAAAATAATCTCATGAAGTATATAACATTATACAGTTATAATGTTTTATAAATATACATATTATTTCTACGCAACAACGTCCATATTCATATGAATGTTCTGAAAACCTGATATTATAATTCAAAAGTTGAGTTAAAATGTAAACGTTTCAAAAACAATGACATTTATATCAAGATAACTAACATAAATAAGTTATATAGACAATATAAAATCTTAAAAAGAATATTATATACGACTAATTTGTATTTATTTGAAGTCGTATGAATATTATAAAAACTTCAAATAGTTATATAATCGATTTAATTTAACTATTTTAACATTAACTATTTTCGTATAATTTTCCGATATGTGAGTACAAACGTTTTACGGAGTTGAACTTTTTCATAACTTTGTGCTCCTTGAGATTAGCAATTATAAATTGACTAAATTGGTATCTTATATATGTAGTTTCGCATACTATTTTTACATTGTATTTGATTTTTACATTACTGACGACTATTCACTTAAGACAATTCTTGTCCGAAGCTTTCAATTATATCTTTAACAAGATTGCGAACGAATTGCACTTACAATTAATGAGAGCGTTTTTGCAACGTTTCAAGTTGTCATATCTTAAATTTTATGTTTAACTGACATTTTGTTACATTTATACTATACTGGTTTTAATAATTATGGATAATTAAATTTGTTAAACATTGAGAATGATCCAATAAAAGGAAATGTTTGTTATTATATGTTATAAGTTTTATTGTTATTATATATTACAGTTTTATTGGTTTAATAATTTAGCACTAACACTTACATAACTTTGACTCATAATTCCTCATTTTATTTTTAGTTATTCTAATTGAGCCTTGTACTACTAACTTAATTTTAAATATATTTTTCCTATGTCGTTGAAAGATTTTGTTTTGGTAAGAAAGATTATAGCTCAAAGCGATAGCATCATGCGAAATTATTGTCGTAAACATTTCGTATACCTAACAATTGTGATCGATTATTGAATGGCTATTTCGTATCGCATGCTTTAATTTGGCATAGAAAGCCGGGTTTATTCAGTGATTCTTAGTCATTAATTTTTTATTAACTATTGCGAAAATTACAAAATACCTATTTCTCAAAAAAAAAATACATATATATATCTAAAAAAAATATATATATATATATATATATAAAATGTCAAAAAATGTATTTAAAATTAATTTATAGTACAAGAAAAATACTATAGTACGACTAATATACTATAGCATTACCTTAGTTTTCCATATTTTTCAAAAATAGGGATCCAAGACTTTTCAACTCACAATCAATTTAATCCATAGGGATTTTTTATAGATTATGTTAATGAATAATTTTTATATATACATTAGCATATATATTTTAATCGTGGGAAAGGAATTTTTATTTCTGTGCAACTACTATGAAGAAATTAGACAGAAACATTAAAAACGCTAGTTTTAAAGGCAATATAGGCATCCATTTATTAATAGTTTATGCAATCCTTAATATAAATTTATTATTATGAATTGAGAGAAAATCTTCAAATCTTTTATAATTATACTATTCATTAAAAGACTATTTTTAATAAATATGACATATTTTCTTGAGAACTAATTGTAAGAAGTATATCTATTTAACTGTTCAAAAAGTATTATATTTTAAATTTGCGTAACATTTTCTATAATAAATTTATATATGAAATGTCTAAATATAAAGCTTAATTTTTATTAATAAATAATGTTAATTTATTGTTATATATATATATATATATATATGTGTCTATACTTCAAACTTTTTAAATTTAATTTCAAAAACATGAAGTATATGTACAGTTTATAATAAGAAAAATACTCTAATGTCACTAAAATATTATTTCTAAATGTTAAAACTTAATATTTTGAAAATATTAGTGTAAAAACATTTATATTACTTTAAAATTAATTATTTAGGTACATTTAATATAATATATATATATATATATATATATATTTATATATTATATATATATATATGCATGTACGGATATGGTCGTCAAGGTCATACAGGTCAAAGTGATTAATTTTACTTTTAGAATCTTAAAATTTTAGAGCCAAAACAACGACGAAATACTATTAAAAATCGACATCTTTACGAGAATTTGCATCCTTGAAGTGAATATTAAAGTGATTAAGAGTTAAAAACTAATAATATTGTACTAATTTTATGATTTATTAGTTTAGTATATATATATATATATAATATATATATAATAATTATGCATTTATAACTCAATAATACTCAATTTTTTTTTTAAATTGTGATTTCAGTCAGTATTATTATCAAAGTTTGATTATCAACAGAGATGATAATCGCAGAAAAAAAATTGCAATTTTTCTGCAATATGTAGAATATTATAGTTTTACAAGTATGCATATTTATTTATGGAACATTTATGTAATAAAAAATCATGAATTTAATAATGTATGAGTCAAATATTTATGTTAATAATAATAAATTTATATCAATTGTCGATAATATCAACGTTCTTCAAGTATCTCCGAGTCCTTGAGGTCCTTTTTATACATCAAAAATTTGCTCAGGGTTGACAGAGTTGATTTTAAGTATCTCGTCGGTGGCCAAAGTATCGATCAAGTTACCAGATGTACAAGTATGAAATGACGATTTGAGAAACAGATGGCGCACCAATGCAGTGTGAAGTACAAAGATTTAACATTATACGCCATTTTATTGTACCATCAACAAGTGTCAAACGCGCAAAGTGATTTGATTGAAAAGTGTTTGCATAATATTGTGTTGCTGTGTTTAATATGACGAAATTTGTATCAAATAAAGAGCATTAATTTTTTGTTTTCATTTGAAGAAAATTGCTGCGGAATCATACCGATTACTTGGAGAAGCTTATGGTGAACATGCTCCATCGCAAAAAACGTGTGAACGATAGTTTCAGTGTTTCAAAATTGGAGATTTCGATGTTGCAGACAAGGAACAAGGAAAACCGCCCAAAAAGTACGAAGACGTGGAATTGTAAGCATGTTGGATGAAGATGATTCACAAACACAAAAACAATTCGCAGAGCAATTGAGTGTTAGTCAACAAGCTGTTTCCAATCGTCTACGAGAGATGGGAAAGATTCAGAAAATCGGCAGATGGGCCACATAAATTGAACGAGAGGCAGATGGAGAGGCGCAAAAACACATGTGAAATTTTACTCGAACGATACAGAAGAAAGTCATTCTTGCATCGTATCGTTACTGGGGATGAAAAGTGGATTTTTTTTGAGAATCCCAAGCGCAAAAATCATGAGTAGACCCAGGCGTACCATCCACATCGACCGCAAGACCCAATCGCTTTGGC
>NW_012130067.1:9804984-9806861 GCF_000143395.1 Atta cephalotes | reverse complement strand
TCGGCAGATGGGTGCCACATAAATTGAACGAGAGGCAGATGGAGAGGCGCAAAAACACATGTGAAATTTTACTCGAACGATACAGAAGAAAGTCATTCTTGCATCGTATCGTTACTGGGGATGAAAAGTGGATTTTTTTTGAGAATCCCAAGCGCAAAAATCATGAGTAGACCCAGGCGTACCATCCACATCGACCGCAAGACCCAATCGCTTTGGCAGGAAGACGATGCTCTGTGTTTGGTGGGATCTTTTAGTTGCGTAAGATATTGGCGTGGTAATAAATAAAGATATGTCGATGCGCTGGAAAAACAGTGACTTTTCATGACTTCGTCGGAGTTCGGGTTTTATTTTAAGATTCCCTTAAAGGGGGTTCTAATCTAGAGATTAAATGTATTTTTTACCAATTTTTGTCATAAGGAAAGAAAAGAGATAAAATAATGCTTTTTGCATTGTTTTTTATATTTCAACATACAAAAAAAATTTTTATTTTTAGAAATGTAGAAAATTGCGACTGTAGTCTACGGATGCATCAAAGCGTGTGCAGCGCATACGTGATCAATTGGCAGGAAATCTTGACTATCGACAGTTTATCTAGAGATAAACTATCCTCAGAGACAAATAAACCAATGCAATTATTAAATAAATCAATGCAATTATTAAATTTGTGGGGTCATGAACCTTATTTTATTTGAAAAATTTTTTAAAATTTACAGAATGGCAGCCATTTGAAATTAAATGTTAATTTTCATGAACTTTTTTTCATTTCCAACCTGTTCAAAGAAATTTATTATATAATTAAATTTTAAGCTATTTTGGAAAATTTATGGCATTTTTAGGTTCATGATTCCATAAAAATTATCTATTTTTCGTAGGAAAAAACTTCATGTCAATCGGATGATTGATTGAAGCTATATTTCTCGTCAGTTTGAAAAATATGAATTCGAGAAAAAATAAAGTTTTACTTTATGATAATGATTTTAGTTAATTACAATATTTTGCAACTTACATTTAATCAGCGATTCCTGGCTTATAAGTCATAATTTCTTCTCCTATTCAAAGAATAAATTTTGCTACATTTGAATCCTTCTTTCGATTCTTGCTTGTTTTATGCGTAATTGAGCTCACTTGATTTTTGACCGATGCAAAATCCGGTTCAAATTGCTTTGACATTTTGAATATTGCAAAATTCTTTTACAGGCATATTCTACACTTTAGAGATGCAAAAAATGTAACAAAAAATCGATTTTTTTAACCCTCCAAAGTAAAATCTCCCCTTAAGATAACGAAAGACGTTAATACGCCTAAAAAAAAAACTATTGTACCAAATAGCAAATTATCAAACCCAAATAATATTATCCTTATTGTACTAAATTAAAAAATAGAACCTAAGTGATATTATCCTTATTGCACCAAATTAAAAATATAAAACCCAAGTGATACTATTTTTATTGTTTAGTTTTCAGTGATTCACAACACACAGCCCGCGACCCGCCAATGTATTTTTTACGGCCTGCCAATTAATAGTCGAAAATAAAAATATATTTTTTATTTTATGCAAACTGTCAAAATAATAACATTATGCGATTTGCAAGTCATTTCGAAAATAATACAATGTTTATACTTATTTCGGTGTTTATTCATTTTTTAAATATTACACACAAACTTTATTGAGTAGATTTCAAGCATTTATTCAAAATTGGCTACATTTGAAAACACTTCTTAAATGTCCTCGTGTATCATTTTATGCTTGTTCGCCGAATGTTAAAATAATATTTGAATGGTATTTCCAAACGTAGTAAAAAATATTTGAGAAACGCATGCATTTTTTCTTGATTGTTTTAACAGACAANATNNNNCNCTCNCGACCGTACCGTACG
>NW_012130067.1:9800286-9804964 GCF_000143395.1 Atta cephalotes | reverse complement strand
AACAGACAAATGCACTGCACGCTCGCAGTGCATTTGTCTGTTAAAACAATCAAGAAAAAATGCATGCGTTTCTCTTACTACGTTTTACTTACGTGCCTAATTAAGTAGAAATAGTAAGCGACTATTTATTGAGCATGAACATATACTTATAACGTTTATAACGAAAATATTAAATTTCAGAATGACTGCACATTCCAGTTCTAAAAAACGGAAGATTCATGATGAGAGACAAGTATTTAAGATAAATAGACTTATTCTATTTTGTCCAAGTTAAAGATAAATCAATCAGTTTGATTTGTAATGAATTTATTTCCGTCATAAAAAAATATAACATATAAAGCACTTATATGTAATTAAATGCAATATATATTATGTAATGCATTTTTACAATCATTATGTGATATCATAATATATATAAATGATTTTCGGCATAAATTAAGACTTAGCAAGATAAATTTACTGTACAATTTAGATGAACAGATAACAAATGTCGATTTCGATACACTAAATCTTAATTATCTTCGTACAAAACATCGACTACTAGTTGAATAATTATTGAATATTGAATTGTCAAATAAGAGTCTGATTATATAGCTAAGAAAAAGCGTATTGTTGTGTGTTTACTGCAATTTTACAATTAAATTCGAATCTCTGCGATGCGTTTTCGAAAATTATAAAATTGTAAAACGATTGTAATCGATGATAAAATGTGAAACGTTGTGACATATGTAAAAATTGTCATTATTTCGAAATATCTACAATGCGTAGCACATTTTGTTGGCATAATATCTGCATATATATTAATTGAGGCTTGTTGTCATGATGTTGTAAAGATGCTATTGACTGCGGACAATATACTGCAGACAACATGTTGTTATTCGTTGATAACAAATTGAAAACACGAACTATCGTCGAGGAAATTACTGATATATTGCCATCGTAAGAATTCGATTTCCACTGAGTTCAACGCGATGTGTTGTCTCCTTTTGTCGTGAGTGTCGAAATTAATTGCTGTAACAATTTTCGACAACATGCCAACAAACTTACTGCATTTAACTATTTAGAATATTTTATGATTCATTAAATTTTATGAAATATCAATTAATTTTGCATTTAAATTTCTACTTAAATAATTATATAAATAAAAAACTTTTCGTCAGAAGAACATTATAAAGTATTTCAATAAAAAATTTTTCATCAAAAATTCTATAATGCTAGTACTCCAAGTCTTAAGATGTTAAAGACTTCAATGATGTAAAAAATTCCAAATATCATAATATGAAAAATCTAGGTTTCACAAATTCAAAGTCTCCCAATATTTGCAAAAATCCAGGTCTCACAAAGTGAAACTCCAGATTCCATGATGTCAAAACTCAAATTTAGAAATTCGTTATTATAATTTACAATATCAAGTTAATATCAAATTAGAAATGCCATTGCAGTTGTAAAATTCACGTTAAAATTTCAAAGTTATATATATTTATCTTTACAATAATATGAGGATTTAAATCCCATGATCTTTAAAATTTATATTTTATAACATCGAAAGTCTAAACTTGCTAGTTTAAACTTATTATAAGTTCCACAAAAGGTTCATTACTAGAGTCAACAATATTGACAATACTAATTCTATAATACAAGTCTAAAGTCTAAATTTCATGACATTAAAGTTTGTTGGAAATCTCATTAAGATTCAAATTTCGATTTAAAATAAAATTTGATTGTAATAGCAAATTTTATCCACAAAATTAATCATGTCAATGATATCGAAGGTTCTAATTTCATCAAAGATTATATATACTTTATAGAATGTTAAAATTCTTATGATTTCTATTTGAATATCATGATATTCTATTTTACAACAAAGCAGTACAGTGATCTTCATCTACAATAATACTATAATTTTTGACAAAGCCGAATAATCTTTTTTTGTAAATTCTTCTACAATATATGTATATTCAAAATAATTCTCTTTTTCAAAACTCGTTGATTTTTATCCATGACGTAGTTTTGCACTTTCTTATACGCTAATAGTCTTATCACGATTTCATTTCAAAATGAAGTGTAGTTTTATAAAAAAAAAAGATAAAGATCAAATGATTCATACATGACACAATAAGTGTGTTCAGGGAGAGTGTTCTATCTTCATCGTTTATTAGACGTAAAACAAAAGATAGAATGATACAAATAAATGTTAATACATCTCCCTAAATGCACTCAATAAATATATTATATGACATATATGTATAACAGTTTCATAATAATTTTGTGATCAATTCAGCAATAATCTTCTTTAGAATAAAATACTGAGATAATCTTGCGTTTATAACGTACACTGTTAGAAATGTTCTTAAACTTCATTAACTTTTAAGTTACACAATTTGAACTTAATTCCATGACATTATAAATTTAATGTATTTATAATTAAAAAGTATTTGTGTATACATAAAATTTAAATACATAAATTTATTTTTCATAAAAATTTATGAAATATTCATAAAATTTTATTAAAAGTATATTAAATTTCATAAATTTAATGCACACGTTCATTACATTTAAGTAACTACTGTAATTTAATTTTTAGTTAAATTTTTACTTTCAATTTCGTTCATAAACACGAACTTCATTTACATGTAAAAGAAGCTCATGATTACATTTCTAACAGTGTAGTTCCACAACAATCCCCATCTGCAATGAAGTCGAACGATATTGATGTTGTGACAAAGTCGTGCAATAATCTTCTTCCGTGATGAAATTCTGCGATGATTCTCTTTTGAGATAAAATTTCATAATCTTCTTTCTATGACAGAATCATGAAGATTCTCTTTTGCAATAAGATCTTCTACATTAATCTTCTTCTATGATGATCTTCTTCCATGATGGAAACTCCATGAAAGCCTTCTTCTACGACAGAGTTCCGTAATAATTCGATTGGACATGTGGTTCGATTGGACACGAGCTACTCATAGCTTAAGACTAAAAAGTTCCTGCATCCAGTTTCTATGATTGAGTGTGCAATCGAGACATGATTAAGATCCTTTAGATGATTCTCTTCTATAATAAAATCTTATAATAATTTTTTTCTGCAACGAAGTTTCGCGGTGATCCTCTTTTGCTATAAAATTTCATTAATTTTTTTCTGTGAGAATATCGCGATGATCCTTTTCTATGAAATTTCGCGATAATCATTTCTGTAAAGTTCTGTGATGATTTCTTCTGCAATAGAATTTATAATTTATAAATAATTTATAAATAATGATAATCTTATGATGAAATCGCGTGATTATCCTCTTCTGCGACAGAATCCCATGACGATTATCTTCTTCTGCAACAAATAGTCCCACGATGATCTTCGGCGATGAAATCCCGCAACGATCTTTTTTGTGATAAAGTTCTGTGATGATCTTTCTCTTGTGTAATGGAATTCTATGATGATCTTGTATGAAATTCCGTGATAATCCTCTTTTGCGACAGAATCTCGCGATGATCCTTTTTGTGATAAAGTTCTATGATGATCCTCTTGCGACAGAATCCCATAATGTGATCCTCTTCTGCAACAAGGTCCCACGATGATCTTTTGTGATGAAATTCCGCGATGATCCTTTTTATGATAAAATTCTGTGATGATCTTTCACGATAGTCCTCTTCTGCGACAGAATCCCGTGATGTGATGCTCTTCTGCATCAAAGTCCCACGATGATCTGCGATGAAATCCCGTGATGATCCTTTTTGTGATAAAGATTTGTGATCTTTTTGTAATGGAATTCTATAATGATCTTATATAACAAAATTCTGTGATAATCCTCTTCTGCGACAAAATCCTATGATGTGATTCTCTTCTGCATCAAGATCCCATGATGATCTTCTGCAATGAAATCCCGCGATGATTCTTTTTATGAGTTTCTGTGAGATCTAGCACGATGGTCCTCTTCTACAATGGAATTCTACGATGATCTTGTATGACGAAGTTCGGTGATAATTCTCTTCTGCAACAGAATCCCATGATGTAATCGTCTTCTGTAACAGAATCCCATGATGTAATCGTCTTCTGCTTCAAGATCCCACGATAATCTGCGATGAAATCCCGCGATGATCTTTTTGTGATAAAGTTCTGTGATGACTTTTCATGATGATTCTCTTCTGCAACAGAATTCTATGATGATCTTGTATGACGAAATTCGGTGATAATCCTCTTCTGCGACAAAATCTCATGATGTAATCGTCCTCTGCTTCAAGATCCCATGATAATCTGCGAAATCCCGCGATGATCCTTTTTGATAAAGTTCTGTGATGATTTTTCACGATGATTCTTTTCTACAACAGAATTCTATGATGATTTTGTATGACGAAATCCCGTGATAATTTTCTGCGACAGAATCCCGTGATGTGATCCTCTTCTACATCAAAGTCCCACGATGATCTGCGATGAAATCCCGTGATGATCCTTTTTGTGATAAAGGTTTGTGATCTTTTTGTAATGGAATTCTATAATGATCTTATATAACAAAATTCTGTGATAATCCTCTTCTGCATCAAGATCCCATGATGATCTTCTGCGATGAAATCCCGCGATGATTCTTTTTAAGATAAAGTTCTGTGATGATCTGTCACGATGGTCCTCTTCTACAATGGAATTCTACGATGATCTTGTATGACGAAATTCGGTGATAATCCTCTT
>NW_012130067.1:9790206-9799129 GCF_000143395.1 Atta cephalotes | reverse complement strand
TGATCTTTTTGTAATGGAATTCTATGATGATCTTATATAACAAAATTCCGTGATGATCTTCTTCTGCGACAAAATCCCATGATGTGATCCTCTTCTGCACAAGGATCCCACGATGATCTTCTGTGATGAAATTCCGCGATGATTCTTTTTATGATAAAATTCTGTGATGATGAAGTTCTTTCACGATGGTCCTCTTCTGCAATGGAATTTTACGATGATCCTCTTCTACGATAGAATCCCATAATGTGGTCCTCTTCTGCATCAAAGTCTCACGATGATCTTCTGCGATGAAATCCCGTGATGATCCTTTTTGTGATAAGCAAGTCTCGTATGTCTAGAGACGAGTCTTTAAGATTTCGAATGTAGCAACAGCAAGAGAAATTGAGCACCAAATTGATACATTTGCACAGTCGAGCAAATATTTTAAGACCAGCATCGAATTCGAAGGTCGACAGTAAATCATTACATGGTTGAACATTATTGTACTTCTCTAAAACACTTCGTTATTAGGAAAAATTTTAAAGAAACGGATGATTCACGTCCAAGATTCTTTGGTCGATAACAATAAAATCTCACAAGCAAAAAAGGAAACGAAATCCAACTTCTTCAGGTCAAAAAAAAGTATAAGTTAAAAGTATATTTATGACGACGAGGAACAGAGGATTACTTTATATACAAGCATTACTCTCTTCTAAAATTCTTAAGGCTTTTGAATGATCATTATCATAGATGACTTACTCAGGAGCCGTAAATATATATTTATAAAATATAGAAAAAAAACATAAATATATTTTAAAGATATGTTAAAATAGTCCAGATTTATCAAATGCTAAGTATAACAAACATACTATAGCAAAATAAAAAATTGAAATTGATTTTGATTTATCTAATTAATGACTTGATTAATTCAATAAATCCAATCTAGAAATGTATATTAGGTGTGGGAAAATGTTCGTGCATTTTTCTCGTTATATCTAACGGGAAAAACGCCACGAACTTTTTCTTATACCTAATATTAAAAAATCGATATAAAATTAATTTTCAAATTTTTAATTATCGTAAATGTTAAATCCCAGCTAACGCTAAATATTCTTGAAATATTCATAAAAGGTTCCTATCTCAGAAAACATTTCAACAGTATTGCGGAATATTCCGAAATATTTACGGAAAGTAAAAGCAATCTCGACATTTGCACATTCTGTGACAATTCTTTTACTGTTCCGGCATATTCGGCATATTAAAAATACGAATCGAACTTTCTATGACTATTTAGCGTTAGTTGGGGGGGGGGGAGTAATTAAATATCTCTCAATGAGATTTAGTAAATTTTTAAGAAAGTGGATTGCTAATCCTTTAACATTCAATAATTAAATAGTTGTTTAGAAAAATCAACATTAATTTTTCAACGTTCAATAATTAAACAATGAAAAAAAACATAAAATTTTTTAAATCGTTACCTGGCAAATTTAGCAGTTGCTGCTTACCTCTATCACTGCTTATCTTTCTTAATAAATTAGTATATTTTATCGAGTCATATGCTATTATTATCTTCCTTTTAATTATATCATAATTATTTCATCTTCTTTCCAAATTCCATTAATTCTATTAAAATTCTATTAAGCTCGAAATTCTTATTTCAGTCTGTAATATTAGACTGAACGAATCCATATAATTTATATCAAACTTCATAATTTTCATTCTCTTTGGGAAAATTTTTCAATTTTGCTCTTTTTGTTACAAAACCTAAAGCCTTATCTCTTTAAGAGATCAAATCCTTGTTAAAAATACATTTTAGCGACACAACTTGTTAAGAACTTTCCACTAAATTGAACTTTAATTTTTTTGCATCATTTCCTCTCTCTTTCCAAGTAGTATATCAATTTTCATATATTTCCTGTTTCCATAGAAACACGACATATCACATTATATTGTGTCTTAAATGTAATGAATTATTTGTGTAATATTGTAATGAAATATTATACTTCTCTCTCTATCTCTCTCTCTCTGAAAACTTTTAAAATCAATGTCTTCTAAAAATAATGCGTCTTTTTCTCTTTTCAAGTTAGGAAATGTCAGATTTATTACTATTTAGATGGATTTTTCATGAAGTGTCCCTAGTTTCTTTTGATATAAGGTAGTTCCGTAATAGATAAAGTGTTGCGATTTCTTCTACAAAATAAAAATTTGGAATTTATACGCAAATTGCAATAAAATAATTCCATTACAATTAAATTAATGATGAAGACAAAAGTGATTTGAAAAGTATTATCTAAAACTCTTTGGCTTTTTAGATTTTTAAATATTTATAGATCCTTGAATGATCCGTGTGAGCTTCAAATTCTGAAATTGTTAAATTACTGAAATATTATCTTTAGCCTTTTGTGTTGATAATTAGATATTTAAATTTTGTATTTTTAAACTTGTCATCCGAGATTTGCAAATTCATACGTATGCTCGGCGCGTCCTTGCAGAAGTCTCGTGCAAGCTTGCTTTGTGCGAATTCAGAAATTACATCTTGCCAAAGTAATCGAAAGACATCAGCAGAATATTATTATATCATATGTGATATCGATTATATATCTGGTAATCTTGAAATATCCTCCAAGTACATTTTTCTTCATTATCATTGTGCAAAACAGCGTCTTCCTGTGACTCATAAAAACATTTTTTTTTCCCTCCCCCCTCCCCTCGTCTATATTTGTATACACAAGGCACAAAGAACAAGGATCAAATAATGATCTTCCGTCAATAATGATCTTCCGTCTCTTGTTACCTTTATCGTTTTCATACAAATCCAGTGGTATCCCCTGATGATCACCAATTGTGGTCGTCGATACGTTGTCGAATTAGAACTATGCAGATAATGATCGGTCGGGGACGTTTATCTAATCTAAAGATTTAGATCTAGAAAGATTTAGATCTAGTTCTTTCGTTCTGCAGCCTGCTATGTAAAACATAAAAAGAACCGAACAAAGCAAAATGCAATATGTAAATTATATTACAAATATGATATAGGAATTATACGATATAAGGAACGATAACTAGTTACGCTCCAATAGATTTACTCTCATTTTCATTATCTTAAGCCATCCATCAAATCTTCACGATATAGTCACGTTCAATAGATTGCATTTTATATTTTGGTATACCAATCTCACTTAAAGACCACAGATCCTCACAGTTCGGTCGAATAGGATGAGAAATCTTCCAAACACACGCAGCTGTCTGTCAATCAAAAAGGTTTGTCTCATTTGTACCTCCCCTTCCCTCTCCCTCCCCCCATCTTATATCTCTCTATTTATCTCCACAAAAATTGCAATATAAAATTATCTCTAGCAAAACTACGTCATTTCGTTATCATTTTTGTCGTCAAAATGACGACAAAATGACATCAGCTTGCTATTAGGGATATTATTGAGAAAAAAGTTCAATACTTTGTTACCATGTAAATATTTAATTATTAAAATGAAAGTACTGAACTAAGATAATTTACTATGTAACACACCTTAAATTATCAGATAAACAATTTGATCAAAAATTCAAATATATAGATATAAATTTTACTTAGCCAGGTTTTACCATAATAGAAAATTCCTTTCAATTGATGTTGATTTATCACTCTTGCTATTTGTGTTGTTTGTGCTCTTTTAAATAAAAATATTTTTTCATCTTATTTTATGTATAATTTTTTCTTCGTGTGCGATTCATTGCTGGTACAGAAATCCTTAAACTGGTCGGCTAAGATTGGGATTTCGATGAAGATATCAAGATTCTTTTTCAATTCTCTAAATATCGACTTCGAAAGCTTTGGCTAGTAAAAATTTCCAGACGTATACATGGATTCCTCCTAGTTTCAGGATAGTCAGTTTCCAAGTTCTTAGATCTTCGGATCTTTAGATTTTTTGACATTAATCCGTTTAATTGACATAAATTATGTTTGCAAAAAGATATTAAGATGCAAGATGACTAGAAATGAAATAAAATTTCTACTTCAATTGAAACCAACATTACCAAGTCAAAAAACCTAATCACTTCTTTTCGCCACTTCTTACACATAATATATAATTCTTGCGCATATACTGTTTTTACATAGACAATTTTTCCTTCACTTGCTAAGTCATCGGTATATCCTCCAAACGTTTCTTATACTTTCTGAACATCTAAAACATACATGTTAACGTCCTATCCTGGTCTCGGCATGGCCGAAGATTGTGTAGATCTATGAACACATTATTAGGGCAACGCAGAACAAGCATAAACATGGAAACTTTACAAACAGGAAAACTTCCGATAACTCTAATAGGTTATTCGCATGCCGAATTACCTTACTTGAAGTACCTGCGACCTTAAGATAACGGTTCTCTTCATCATTAGCCTATGTTATTCAACGAAAATGAATTTATTCTGGATCTGGGGAAATGATCGATCGGGGGAATGGAAGTTGACTGCATGAAACTTCATTTCTCATCGTTGTAGTCATCACGCAGAGAGTTCGGTATCATGACGATTCGTGCAAAAGATAATTTGTGCGCCAAGTCAACCAGCCTCTAGAAACAGATTTTTTCCTTCCCATTCACTTAAGACAGATATACTCTCTTTGGGTTCTTTTTTCGCTTGCTGCAATCTTATAGGTTTCCTAAGCCAACAATAACGACGACATCGTCCATATATTGATAGCTTCATTCGCGTAATAAGGTGAATTTTCTATGATGTCTATGCCAGACTGAAAAGAATTGATGTATTAATAAATTAGTGAATAGAAAAGTTGAAGAAGAATAGTTCTACGTTGTTACTTGCAAAAATGTATTTATTTATCTTACACTCCTTACTTCTTATCTAAATTGTATCACAGTTTTACTTACAAATGTATTTCATATAAAATTAAAAGTATCACAATGGCTTACAATAATCGAGATCCTTTGTCTTCATTTACCTTGATCCTAAACAGTATAAAGTATATTAGAAATATGAGAAAAAATTCATCAATATTGAACCTTGGTAGGTTACTTGATATATAAAATTTTAGAATTAATTCACAATTTAATAAACATAAAAAATGCGTTATAATTAAAAAAATTTGATTAATCCTTCGATGGTACACTATATTTTTTTACATATATAATACATATATAATACACTAGATTATAATATATTATATAGATTATTACTAGATTATAATATAAACTATTATAATAAAAATACTGTATAAAAGTTAAGTTACATTATAGTCAAGTTTTTGCAATCAAAACATCAGCCATTACAAAAAATATGATAATACAAATATAAAAAAATATATAAATATGCAAATATATATATTTTTCTTAATAAAAAAAATTAGCATTTAAATAAAAGAAAAGTCAAGTATATATGTTATAATATATATGTATAGTATATATGTTATAGTTTTACCAAAGGATTAAATATTTGTTATACTATTCAGGATCAAGAAGAGTTATAAATGCTACACACTAATAGAATTATTATCACAATGAAAGGCAGTCTTATAATATATATATGAATTTACAAATTTTTTACAAACTTAAAAGTATGTCTAAAATAATGTGAAAATTTTTCTTCTTTTCTGTTTTTTATCAGTATTTTGCTTTAATTATACACATGTTAAATATATTATATTAGCAGACAAACTCTAAATAGTGAAAATACTTTGGTTTCGATACAGTTTACAAACCAAATTGATGACAGGTAGGAAGGCAGATGTGTGTATGCGTACAAAATCCCAAGGTCTGCACCTGTATTACAGCAACTCTCTTATCTCTCTTTTTCTCTATCCTTTTTTTCCACCTGCGTCCGCCATCTCAAACGGTGAGACTGCAAGTAAAAAATATCTAGATATATACTAGTAACAATGAGACTGCAAAAAATTGCCATAATGCTGCAGGATTATTTGGCATCTTCTGGATACATCGAGGTTGCTTGCTGATATTGGAACATAGCTCCATACTAGAATAGATTGGTTCGTAAGTCAAACATTCCTGTACTGCTTCAGTGAGACAGAGAAAAAACAAGCAGAAGATAGACATCCATCCACAGATCGTCATATCAGCATTTGTTGTAGAGTGTTGTAGTTGATTAAATGCATTCTCTTATTAGAAGTTAATGCGGAACATTTGCTGACGTAGCCCTTTCACTCAAATAAGCTATTTGAGTGAACTTGAAAATACAATTGAGAGTTTTTTTGTAGATTTTCATATCTTCAGATATAATGTTTCAATCATTATCTGTGGAAATAAGACCGTGTACTCTCTAGGCCTAGTCACCGCTGTACGGATGATTTGATTGTACTCAGCTGCTGAAGAAAGTCCACTATGCTGCTAAGATCTTCGCACAAGTTATCCCGCCAGAAATTCATGTTCCTCGAGTCAGGATGATGGCCACATCTCTCGAATTCTCGTTCAGTTGTATTATACAGGCCGCAACTGCCATATTTCACGTCCTTGAGGAGATGCTTTCGCAAACGCTGCCAACGAGCTATCCTTGATAACTGCTTAGCCCGCAACTCATACTCCGCCTTGTGTAGCGCGTGAGTCAACACGGCTTCCATATGGAAATCACGTTTGGGGCTCCTATGGCACTTTAACTTCTTCTGACGCACGTTAGTGATCCAGCTAGTCAATTGTTCCGTATGGCTTGGCTTGCCCATCTCAATCTCTCGCGGCCGATCGCGAATGTCTCTCGTGACCGCGGATAATTGCGTCACACTTCCATAAGTAGGAACTATTCTAGTTCGCCCCATCATACAACTAAGTATTGATTTAAGTATCGAATACACCAACCTGTATAACTTGCGCCTAGTCGATTGTTCCAACAATAAAGACGTCTGAGGTTTCTTCTTTTCAATTAAATTAATGGCCTCCTGCCTTCCTGAGAATTCCGGAGACAATAGCCAGCGTTGCCTAAGGCGTATATAAGCGAGATCCGCACCGTTAAGAGAAGACATGCAGAATGGCCGAGCGGTAGTTCTAGTGGGGGCTTTATATATCTAAATGGTTGTCTTTAAGTGTAACCTTACGCGCTGGAGTGCGAAGTAGTTCCGCATTTGTGCCAAAAAATTTATCCGACATCATCGAATTTCTCGTTTATTAGCAATACAATTCATTAATTCGTAATAGAAGATGCTTATGAGAATTAATCGGGCGTGAATTACCGCTTGCAAAGCAAAAATCAATGCATCCCAGAAAACGGATTATGGCGTAGGAATGTGTGCCGTAAGACGGCGTAGGCGACACGGCCCATATAATCGCAGTTGCTCCGTATTCAGTGTAGCAAGTGGGGAATGCGCTTTTTACGCATGTGTGGCAGATCAATCGTGCACATATATACGAATGATCCTACGCCGTGTTTCAAAATTCACTACCAGCGCTAAAAATCTACAGTTTATATTACGTATACTTTATATTTTCAGCACTGGCAGTAAATTTTGATCATTTAAAAATCATTTTATTCTTGTTGTTTGTTAAATGTGAAAGACAAATGATGCACATGAGTGTTGCCAGTATGAATCAGACCACGGCCTTGAAACGCAGTTTATTTTTTTTTAGCTGGGCAATGTATAGGAGTTGTAACTTGCACAATGTGAGAGAATAGTGACTACAGTACATTTACGGTTATACGGGATTCATTTAGGCCCAGTCTTATGACTCATGGTTAACTTTTCAACCAAGATTAAAATAAGTTAAATCTCGGTTAAAAATTAATGATGAGTTGTAAAACTAGGCCTTAAATGAGCTTCAGGTAATCATCAGTTAACTTAACCGAGGTTAGTAAAAGAGACCTTTAATAATATCCGTAGTTATGAAACAGGTCAATCAGAGTCGTTCCATTCTTCCGAGGAACAGCTATGATTGGCCAATTTCACTACGGATGTTATTAAACCCGATTAAGCGTGTAACAGAAATCTAGATAACAATAGAAATAACACAGGAATCTATCAGAAACCCTATTCATACATTCTACGGTTTTTGATAGAGATCATTCCTGTCACGCCAAATAATTCTGATATGCACTTTTATTATAGAATATACACGTCACGTGAACTGTAGCCTAAAGTTAGAATAGTCTAGAATATAAACGTAATTCCTGAATATACTGCTGAAAAAAGTCTTGAATTTCTTGTGCAGTTCCTCGTTGGAGAGAAAAAGAGAAAAAATGAATAGTGCAAGAAGTTCAATTGAAAAGAATTAATATAGATCTTTGATATAATGTGACAGTAAGCCTCCATCAATAATCAGGTAGTATTTATAATATAAGTAGTTGATAAAAATATATGATTGAAAATTTAATATCTTTCTCTTTTTTATATTAATTATATTTTTTTTATATTAATTATTATATTACTAGGCCTAATAAATTATTGTGTATTCTTCTATAAGAAATACAACCTTGAGAAAACTCAATGATACCTATATACCAATAACTATGTGTACCATTACAGATGATCTTTGACATTGCCATGTCTTTAGAGACAGCCATAAAACACAATAATTTACATCGATTTAAAAACCCCGACAAAAAGAAAAATTGGAGCATATGTCGAATAGGAGAGAGACAAAACCATAAAAGAAGCAAAAATTAAGACAATGAAACATAAAAAAATGTAAATATTTAACTCTTTTACGTTTTATTTCAATTTTTTTTTTTCTAGAAGTTTATTAATTTATTCTGTTACTCTCCTCTTACATTCAACTTACATTCCAGTTTTTATTTTCACTAAAGGATGATATACAATAAAAAAGAAAAAGAAAACAGGAACGCATGATTTATTGTTGCATTGTTTATATATATATATATATATATATATATATATATATATATATACTACACAACACACATATATATAATAGTAATAATAATAATAATAATAATAATAAATAATAGTATATATAGAATATATANACCTATAGTA
>NW_012130067.1:9786826-9790023 GCF_000143395.1 Atta cephalotes | reverse complement strand
TATTATATTATATATATATATATATATATATATATATATATATATACACACACACACACATTATTATACATGTATAAAGATCAATATAAATATTAATATATAAAATAAAACATTTATAGAGATTTATAGACATTTATAGACATTTCTATAGTATTTCAAAAAAGACATTTAAATATGTATTTAATTAATATTTAAATAATATATTTAAATTTATTATGTCGACATAATGAATTTAAGTATTGTTTAAGTATTAAACATATATTTAAATATTTCTGAAGTACTTAAAATTTATTAAATGTTTTATGGTCTGTTTAGAGATTACAAAGGTTATTAAAATAAATTTAAAATATTTCTTAAAAATGTAATTATATCGCCACTGTTTTGATTGATTGATCACATTATATATATAAATGTACATATAATAATCACTATTAAAATATCATTATCTGCAATTTCTACACAATATCGTTATTCATACAAAAATTGTTTGCAATTAAAGCAAAATAAGTCATTCATATAAAAAAATTTATTGCAATTAAAGTAAAACAAATCACGATAACATAAAAATGACGTTGAATCATGATTGATCAAAAAGTGACTTTTAATTAGTAAACATTTGGCAGCCATTTTAATGTCAGTTTAATGTTATAATGATTTTTTATTCTGTTTGAATGTTTTTCAATTTATTGCATAGGATAGATTTAAAAAATATTTCTACTGAAACATTTCATGTAATATATTGCAAGATCTTTTATGTAATATTCATATGACACATTACAGAATTCTTTATGTTGTAACATTTTACAGAATCCTTTTAAAATTGTTGCAGATGAAATGTGAACATTTCTGAAAACTTTTCGCAATAATTTGTGCTGTATATTTATAAAACGAAAATTAATATTTATATCCAATATATAGAAAAAAATTTATTTTTTACAATCAGATAATGAGTATACTAATGTTTTGCAAATAAAAATTATATTACGCAAATAAAATATTATTATCTTATCTATATTATATTATACATTATTTTTATTAAGTATATTTTATTAAGTATATTTCAGAAATTATACTTACATTATATTAATGAGATTGCAAATATTAAATAAAATCGTGCAATGAAAACACTATTTTATATTTAATATATTAATATATTAATATATTAATATATTAATATATATTGTAATTTAACATATAATTTTTTGAATGAGAAATACTTGTTTATTTCAATAAGTTTTATAATCTAAATATATAGACCACAAAACTCTTAATCAATTTTAAGTACTTTAGGAATAATATTTAAATATATATTTAATTGATATTTAAACAATATTTAAATTTATTATGTCAATACAATAAATTTAAATACTTAAGTATCAAATATATATTTAAATATAATATTTAAATATTTCCAAAGTATTAGAAAAATAGAAAAACTTTAAAATATTGCTGATCATAATCCTTCGATTGAACAGCAATATTTAAAAAGATTTCAGCTATTTCTGTAACTTTTTGGTAATATTTCAAAAAGATTGCAGATTCTTTCTGTAACATTTCGGCAATCTTTCAACAAGGTTTCATGTGCAAGCATCGCGGACATTTTGCTATTCCAAACTCCAGAGCTGTCTCAGAAATAGAAAATATTGCAAAAATATTGCAGACATATTTAGCAATTTTTATGAAATATTCACTTTTCAGTTGGAATATTTCTGAGATATTTCTGAAAATTTTTCGATGTATAGGAATGTAATAAATAATGTTGTATTAACATTGAATCAACATTTTAGAAACGTTGAATTATAACAGCATAAAATGTTGAAAAAACATTACAGAAATGTTCTAATTTTCGTTGAAGTAATGTTTTACAATATAAACTTCTAAGAATATTAGATTTCTGAATAAATTTTTACACAAAATATTTTAAAATACATTTCATTTGCTTTCATCACAGAATACGAGTATATATATCTGTCCCTAAATCCGACCTTTGCCTGGTTTCGGAAATTTGTATTTTAGAGCAGAGAACTTGTTTTAAAATAGCGAATTTGAGACCGCAGCGCATACTTGCATCGCAGTATTTCGTGGCTGTGACAGATTTCCTAATCTCAATAGTCGTCAACTTTACGATATATCTACACAATTTGCATAACCGCATAAACGCATAAAGAAAATTATTCAATTTTACATGTTACATTTATAAGAGAAATGCAATTGGATAATTTCTCTTTATGTATATGTTTATGTGCGACTATGTGGATATACATATCTTCTTACTGCTTAATATCTCGGTTTGTGAGAGGGGAGGGAGGGACAGAGTGACGCTTTTTTCTTGTGAAATCTTTATTTTTATGCAAAAATGTATTGATTGATCTATTTTTATGAAAATTTTAGATGACCGGGATATTCAACCTTTACCTTATTATTTAATTATTTGTTATTATTTGCGATAATTTCATGAAATTTTCAGATAGTTATTGTACATACTTGTGGCATATGTGAAATAATCATAAATAAAAAGAATATTTTAATCATGGAAATATATAAACCGGTTATTTGTTGATAATTTTTTAATAATAATTTTTTTTAATTACGTTCACGTTATCTTTCAAATAAAAGATCAACCCAAAATCTCTTTTTTTATATATATTTTTTAAATTTATACATTCTTTAATGCATACATGCAGCTGCTAATAGTCTATCGTAGTTTCGTTGTGTACTTTATTTTTGTTGTGCACAATCGTATCAACTTGAGATCTAATTGTAGTATTCGTTTTCGATATATGACATTTTGGACTTTACAGCACTTTACACAACACTTTACACAACTAATATAATTAGACGAGTTGTTCCACCTTTTGGTAAATTTTATCTATTAGGTAAATCTGGCAACCCGCGCATGTGATTGGGTAATCTTACCCAACAGGTAAAATTTATCAAAAGGTAGAACAACTGACCCTTAATGATCTAGTTTCCACCGAGGATTTAATCCGATCAGAATGTAAAAACCAACCAATTACAATCAAGTATTCCCTTATTAGGATTCCACACAAACTTGCACCATAGTAGTATTCTCTGTCGGCACCTTTGATGTTAGTGTTTCTCAAAATGTGTGCATGCGCGAAATAAGTAAGTTCCCCAGTGACGTTATCTGAATTTCTTTCTCAGTTTTTTATTTTTCCGCTCTCTCTCTCTCTCTC
>NW_012130067.1:9778507-9785472 GCF_000143395.1 Atta cephalotes | reverse complement strand
CTTCTCTCTCTCTCTCTCTCTCTCTCTCTCTCTCTCTCTCTCTCTCTAGGTCATTTGTACATTAAAGTTTAATCTAAATGTAATAAAACTAAAAGAAATAGATTTATAATTATAATGCACTGCAAAATAAAAAAAATACAAAAATAAGAAGATATAAAATATTATATAAATGTTGTACAATACAAATATTACTGTAAAATATTTCAATTAACGACAGCAATACACGATGCTTGTTTTTCTGCTAAATCGCTTGTGTTTTAATAAATTATTAGAATTGCACTACATAAAAGCAGATTTTTTAGCTAAAACGAAAGCAATTCAGGAAAATAAACAACGTACTTAAATCGTTAGATAAAGAAACATATTTAAATGGCCCTGAAAGAGAGAACGAAAAAAGAAAGAAGTGAGAAGTTTAGATGACGTTAGATGACTGGGCAACTTACTTATTTCACGCATGCATACTCCATTTTGGGAAACAAAATCAGGAGAGTTGCGCTACTGTATATACTGTGCTTGCACAGCTGCATAATCATATGTATAAAGAAAATCATTCAATTTTACGTTTGTCTTTATAATAGAATGTGATTGGATAATTTTTTGTGTAGAATGCCTTACAATTGAACAATAGGAGAATGCTCGACTGTAGATGATTGGTTCTTACATTCTGATCTGGATTAAATCCTCGGTGGAAATTGGGTCACTGTCAAAAATTTATCGCTATTAACCCATTTATATGAACCACATATCAAATCACATGACTCATTTGTCGCGAGCGACACCATGCATGAACATGTACCTTAAACCGTAAGAAATTGACCAATTAGAGCTGCCGCACATAAAATTCCGTAACAGTATACATAAGATGCAAACTTAAGGCGATGAGTCAATTAGGATACTTCTTTAGATAGTAATCTAACAGAAATGGAAATAACAGTAAACTTATCCATAATCTTGCAATAAGATAAATTTTATTTTAGTTGAAACTCGCCTTATGGATAAGGTTACTACTATTTCTATTTCCGTTAGAATACGTAGATCTAAAGCAATATCCTGATTGACTCATCGGCTAAGTTCACGTCTTAAGACAAAGAGTTCCGCACAATGAAAGGAATCGGGAATAGAGGACAGAGAATAAAGGACATTCTACAATGTGTTGCAAACAACCGTTGCCAATTGAAACGTTTATCGCGACAATTAATCAGAAGTATAAATAATACCATTAACGCTTCTAATTGATTGTTGCAATTTTTCAACTGACAACAGGTGTTTGCAACGCATTGTAGAATGCCTTTAAGAATTTCAACCTATCAGTGTATTCCACAATACATGATTTCTGAGGTTGAAATTCTCTGTTTTCTGTTCCTTTTATTGTGCGGAGCTCTTTAGATTGGAGTCCCATGAGATGGATGGAACCGCATAATCGGAATCGCGTAATCAATAATCAGTAAAACGCGAAACCACAACAGATTACTTCTGATTGGATTACTTCTGATTGGTTACGCGGTTACGCAATACGCGATAAATATACCTCATGGGACTTTAGCCTTACTGTTATAGAAATTTTATATGCGTCAGCTCTTGGGTGAAATCACGGTATACAATAAGCGCTATTCAAAATAACGCAGAATAACGCTGATTGCTTCTACGACACATTCTCTATTTTGCAGTCTTTTCCGCACCATGTGATTTTACTCTTAATCCGAATCTACTAATAAGTTTTAAGCCGTAAGAAACTGATCAACTGCAGTCGTATGCGAGGAGAATAATTGATTGTAATTCGTCCATTCCTTATGGCTTAAGGCTTAAAGGTGTCTTTTCATTGCTGCTCATTTTCGGCGTCAAAATAAGTGAAATTAACGAATAAGCATCAATTTTGATCACATGACTTATTTTAAGATGCTGAAAATGAGTATTGAGTGTAGATTTACAAAATAGATGGAGCATTTATGCGAGAGAAGCTGAAGACCACATTGAAGGACAGTTCTACTCTAGACATAGTTGTTTCTTTCTTTTACATTAAGCGGTAGGGGACTAATCAGCTTGATCCAACTCTCGAACTTCTATCTTCATTGCTCTCGGCCACTTTCCAGCTTGCCGCGGCGACCAATCGATTCACTATTAGAAAAGAAGAAAACTACTCCGCGATTATTTCTTTCTCTTTCTATCAAGTCTTCAGCTTCTCTCGTATGAATGCTCATTGCTTCATCTATCTTAGTCTTATCTAAGTCTATGGTGTCAAGCATCAGTATGAAAAGGCACCTTTAAGTAGAACGCAGCCCAGTTTCCACATGGTTTTTTTGTACACGTAAACGTCACAATAAGGATTTAACTGACGTGATCTGTGGAGCGGCGAACACGGACGTGTACGCGACGACGAGAACGTTTACGAGTAGCGTGGCGAGATGAGTAAAAAGCGGAATAGGCAACCGGACGCGAATCCCGACGTCAGTGAGGCCTCCACAGAGTCTTGTGAGGAGACAAGCTCAGGTTAGAAACGCGTGTCTCCCAGAGTTTCTGATATCTTTGAAATTATTTTGGACTGCCTAGTTTCCTTATTTTTTCATTTTTAATTTTTTATGTTCGCTTTGGTTTCTCTGATCCCTAAGGATATATCTTTGAATTTTCAAAATAGAGTTAATAGCAAATCGAGCAACTTAGAAATTTAGCAACACAAAGCAAATTTAGAAATTTTAAAATCGAAAGATTTAACATCCGAATACTTAATAATTTAATACTTAATAATTTAATACTTAATAATTTAAAAACAAACATTTTATAATTTAACACATTCAAAAATGTTTATAAAATCTTTAAAAAGACATTTAAGTTGAACTTATATTTTATTATAAGAGTAATATTAATTGACTGTTAGCAGGTGCAAAATGTCCGCACATAGCAAAGGCCATTAACCTGAACAAAATAAAAAAAATCTAAAAAAGACTGGTATATTAAGCAAATGTTCCATGTGCAAAAAACTAGAGATGGATCTCAAGACAGCAGAGGAGATTGTAAATGATATTGTAAACACAATTATTTGATTGAAATAGTATACTAGGTGTTAAAATCTAATATAAAATTATTTATATTTGCAGTGTGATATTTCAAAGCCCTTGTGGATTTGCTTGCAATGTGGAGAACAAGGCTGTAGTAAAGAGGAAAAGCAGCATGCCTTTGAGCATTATAGGAAGCCTCATAGCGACTGCCATTGCATGGTGACGGATTCTTACCATTGGAGTGTTTGGTGCTATCAGTGTGAAATTGAAGTTCATCCTAACAGTAGGTGAGCTAAGTGATAAACTGTTTTAATGTATTAGGTGTAGAAATAAATTATCCAATATTTTTTATGAAATTCAATATTTATTGTCCAAACTGTACACTATCAAAACATTTCTAGATACCACCAAAATTAGTTCAACAAAATATCCAGCAATCTTTGAACATCCTTGAATTTTAGAATTATCCTGGAATTTAATATATCTTGAAAAACTCCTGAAATACCTGTACAATTTCAGGACTGACCTATAATTTTTGTTATTCTTTTATTTAAAAAAATCGAATCATGAAAAAAGAAAGAAATAAGAAATATTTCTTGCTTATGTGCAAGAATTATGTAATGATGAATTGGTAATGATGAATTTTATAATCATTGTAGAATCATTGAAGCTTTAAAAGCAAGTATGTACATTGAAAATTAGACTAATAACTTAATAAAACGTCAATTAATTAATAAGTATTTATATAGTGATGTTTGTGATATGTTAATAAAGAGAAAAGTTATGTTTGGATATAAACATTTTCTTAAAGATACAATAAGACAAGTTATTAATAAAAAATTTGAATTTAATGTCTATAATTATAAAATCGTTTGTATTGAATGTTCATTTATTATTTATAAAGCAGCTATTATTTATGAAGTAATATTGTTTCAAATTTATTTGCGTTTTAATTAATTTGCCATGGAATTCTAAAATTTGAATATAAAAAGACATAATTTTTGCGTGAATAAATGAAAATTAATCAACTGATGAAGATTAATTGATTTTAAAAAAATCAAGATTTTTACCTGGAATATCTTAGAATTATCCTTGAATTGATTAGCCAAATATCAGGATACTCTGATTCAATATATCTACTTAATCAGGTAGATATCAGGATATTAAGTGAAATAGACGTTTAACTGTAAAATACTTAAAACAAATTTATCTATTTTAATAAAAATGAAATATAGTTATTTGTCAAACTTCTCATAAAAAAAAAATTACCTTTCACTAATAAAACACGTTTAATCAATCGTGATATTCTTTCTACAAATTTCTTTTGAAATAATTGTTTCCAAATTGTTGATGAATTTATTGCAAGCAAAGATTATAAATCTTTTTATCGTGCTGAAATCTGGTTGATATTCATAATCGATTTTTATATTTTATTATATTAAGATTACTTTAAGTATAATTTTAAGATATAAGCCAGTTGTCACATTATTTGAAATGCCCTTGAAATAAGAACAGACTATGAATGATATTTTACGGAAATTTTTCTATAATTCGTGATCGTAGTTTCGATCGATGGCACAATTTCGTCGCTTTTTTGTTATCACAATTCGACAACCAATGATTTTAATCTGATACTCTAAGTCGGTAGTTACTCACTGAATTATCATGAATTCTCTCTTAATGTAAGTTGGGCGCCAGGCACGAGTGAGCGTGCCGTTCTTCATTACTCCTTTAAATCTTGAATAATTATTCTCCATATTTCTTTAATACGACGGATGACACCCGACTGCTCAGCTCCGCATAGACGGTGGGGATGGGTTATTCGAAGCGGGAATGAATCGGAAGGCGAGAGAACAAATAAGAATTACTTCCTTTAATAGTAAGAAAATGATAAACATATATTTGATATTTGAAATGAGAACAATTACAAGAATCTACTCAAGTGCGCAATTCCGTAGTTACAATTAGTCATCTCAGTGCGAATATGAGCTCATTATTATCAGAAGTTATCGAATCGCGTAGCACAAAATAGGAACAAGCGATTATCGCAAGAGTTATTACAAATTCATCGATTGATCCATATGATACATTTTTCATATATTGGTTGATCGTATAATACATTTTTTTAGCATATTGACTAGCTATAGGATAGAAAGATTTGAGAACCTCTCTGTCTTACAGTCAATCAACAGCTTTGTCATATGACACATGAAATATTAACTTATGAATATCAGCCTATATTTTGCCTGAAAAGTTGAGGAAAATATTGAAAAATAATAGAAAAAATATATTACTTTCCTATAATTGAATTATACTTATATGTTTCAACATTAAATATAAAATTTTATAAAAAATAATTTATATTTATATTTGCATACACCTAATAAGAAGCATGTTTATGTTTACAAATATATATATTTGTTTTACTTTTTTTTATATTTATTTTACTTTTCAGGAAAAAACTCCTAGAAACTGTAGAGTTTATCAAAAAATATGTTAATATACCACAAATATCTCAATTGAAAATGCCAGCAATTCAGTGCCAAAAAGAGATGATAATCGACGTACAGGAGAAAGAACATAAAATATTGAATAATCTTCCTAAAGTCGGAGTATGTGAATTATATGATACATCCTTTTTTGTATAATTTAATTTCAGGTTGCTCTTCTTAATCTTTTTTGCCATGATTTTATAATTTCTTTTTTAATATATAACGCAATAATGAGATAAATTGTATAATAATGTTAAAAATATTTATTTTAATTAAGGAATTTTTTAATTATGCATTATAGGGCTTAGCCAATCTAGGAAACACGTGTTTTTTCAATGCTGTACTTCAATGTCTAGCGCAAACACCTTACTTAGTGAAAGTGCTGGATGACTTACGTATACCTGGGCAGAAATTTGTCTTACCAGGTGGAAAGCACAAACCTGTCGATGCTGAGGAGGAAGTAGAGTTGGTATGTTTACCTCTCATCAAAATTGTCTTTTATTATCTCAAGATTTTTGTGGGATGTTTAATATTACAACAGTTGCCTAAGGAAGAAGCAAAAGATCCAGATTTGCTTCTTAGATTTATCATTCTGCATATATGATAATAGCAATTTTTCTGGGGAAGAAATAATTTTACTACAACAGTAACAATGTTGAAAATGTAAATTAATCTCAAGATAATTGAAAATAAGCAAATTGTATTCTGCGTCATTTCTTGAAAGACGAGAGAAACTCTCAACAAACAACAATACATCTATCTGTCTCATAAAAACATGTTATGCAATTTTGTCTCATTTTGTATCATTGTTCGACTATGCTGATGTTGTATATATTCTTTGTCTCAATCAAAGTTGTCTTTGTCGAATCCAAATAGTTTAAAATTCTTGTTTTCGTTTTTCTTATGTATCGTTCTTCTATTTCTATTAGAAAATATGATCATATTACTCCTTTTCTGGATGATCAAATATCTTCCAATGTTTTATAATTCATTTGTTGTTTAACCTACAATATAATATTCTTCGTACTAATATCTCTAGATATTTTTGTGAATTAATATGTTTTAATGCGGATTCTCATTCAGGTTTTCTTTCAAATATTCGCCAGCAATGTGAACTCTCATGAACTACTCATTAGATGTCAAAATTTCCAAGTACTTTCTCATATACTGCAGTAATATTTTTTTAATGCTTTTCCATTAGCTTTACACTCTGAACTAAATCTGTCTAATCTGTAAATTTCGTTCTGGAGTAATTAGATATATTATATAACTATATAATATACTATATATAATATATATATATATACTATATATATATGTATATATATATATATATATATATATATATATATATATATATATATATATATATATATATAATTATATACTAATAAAGTTAGTATATAGTAGTAGTTACTTATTATTAGTATTACTTTACTTTATATAGTATCTATAACTTAACTTAAAAACCAACACACAC
>NW_012130067.1:9767718-9778487 GCF_000143395.1 Atta cephalotes | reverse complement strand
TAACTAAACTAAAGTAATAATAGTATAGTACGTTAATTAATTAGTTATTACGTTACTTACTTATATATACTATCTACTAACTAACAACAACACACACACACACACACACACACACACACACACACACACACACACACACACACACACACACACACACACACACACACACACGTTGTGTCATGTCATAATAGCAAGTCACTTTATGTTTAATTTGTTATAATTTGCGATTAATTACTTTGAATATATCATTGTTTTCTTTGGACTACTGGAACTAAATCAACTATACCTAATTCAACTAAATTTATTTATAAAATTTATTTATATTACGTTAATCTTTGTTACAAATATTTGCATACATAAAGCTCAAATTATTATTAGCTGTACATTTGTGTTTTATAAACTTAGGAATTTATATTCAGATATGGCTTCGAATCAGCTGATTAGCTATTGCCCTGCCTATTGTGCACAACTGATCTGATATCATGTATCATATTTTTGATATATTAATTATGTTACCACTGCATTCAATAAAGTTGTTGTTATTATTATTATTATTATTATTAATATATGAAGTAATATGATTTACAAAAAAAAAACGAATATTTATTGAGTAAGTGTATAGGTTTTAAATATATATAGCCAAAATTTGCCATTTTTAGATTAATAAATTTAAAATAACAGAACTCTTAATGTTCAAAATACGACAACATGATATAAAAGACTAATAAGAGTCGGAAATTATCCATTATTCAAGAATCAAAAATAGAGTAAAAAAATCTTCATTATTCGTTTAAGCCGAGTTCATTATTAAGTGAATTATTTGAATTTATGTTTGATAAACTGACAAAGTCAAATTTAATCATCTAATCAATTAAATTGACAAAATAAGAAGATATATCAATGTTGTTAAAGATTCATACAAGAAAAATATATCAATATCATTAGAGATATAAGAAATAACTGAAATTTTGTATTTTCTTCGTCAAATAGCTAATTATTTTTCTTTATTTACAGCCACCAATCGAGGGAACCTTAGAGCGATGGGGCAGTTTCACATCAATTCTCTGTGAAACTCTGTCGAAAATGCAAAATACGAATGGCCATCAAACTTATACTCCTTTGAATCTTCTTTGTAAGCTCAGGAAAAAGACTACGCAATGCGTGGATGGAGGGCAGCATGATTCACATGAGTTTCTTCGACACTTATTGGAAATAGTTCGAAATGAAGATCTTCGAGTAAGTAAAAAAATGCTCTTAAATATCTTTGAGTTTTCGATATATTTTAGTATTTCAATAGAACCCTGAATATTTATAGATCTTCCTAGTATTGTATTCTTACAATATTTAATAATTCAATATGTGTTAATGTAAACACATCATTAGTTATGAAATTTATCATTAATCATTAGAAATGAAATAAGTTTTTGCAAAGCATTCAAATAATCTATTTTATAGATTATTATATATCTATCTTTTTGGAAGCTTGTAAATAAACTTTCTTTCATAAATGTATGGACTTTCAAAATGATAAGTGCATAGATTTTAAATATATAGCCAAAATTTGCCATTTTTAGATTAATAAATTTAAAATAACAGAACTCTTAATGTTCAAAGTACGACAACATGATATAAAAGACTAATAAGAGTCGGAAACTATCCATTATTCAAGAATCAAAAATAGAGTAAAAAAATCTTCATTATTCGTTTAACATAGTATAATTGAAAATTAATTTAACAAAGTATAATTGAAAATAGATATAACAAACAAGAATTGCAGAAAATAAGAAAATTAAAATGCTACGAATACAATACTAAGTACAATACATGTTTCGATCTTATATTTAGGCTCTCTTCAGATGTACAAAAAATTCCGACGCAGTAAAAATTATTATTCAAAGATTAAGAAAGTGATTGTTTCATTACATAATTAGATGAGTGTTAAGACAGAGAAACGGAAAATTGCTTGTTAAGCGATTGGTTGATTGCGAAAATTTCTCGTTATTGCTCTGTTTTTTAATGTGAAGCACCTCAGAGACAAGGCGTATTTGTATTGGTCCGGAAAGTTCGTGCCGATGTTGAAAGAAAATTGAAACGCAGAAGATTTAAATTTTAGTATACATTTATTAAATTATATAGATTAGTCGGCACGAATTTTCTGAACAACCCAATATATCGGTTTCTTTATTCAAGAATGAATAAAGAATGTTGTCTCAAAAGAAAAGCATAATTTTTAGTTTGAACAGAGTTTTTTTGTTGTCGAATCTTGTTTTTCATGCAAAAAATATTACTCTCATTATAAACATTTTGATAGAAAACGATTTTCCGCTGAAAATAATTTTGATATTATTAATAATAGAATCAAAGATATCATTCGGAAAAAGTTGTCTAGAACTAACAACTTAGAGAATAATGAAAAATCAATTAATCCATCTTGGTTCACCTTATGTACTGACTTTAATAGAAAAATTTTTAAACAATTTAATAGAAATGATATCAAGATTTCTTATTATGGTACAAACAAATTAAACAAATTTATTAAAGTACATAATATAAATCCTTTGGACTTTTTCTCGAAGTCTAACGTTGTTTATAAGATAAACTGTAAACTATGCATCTTACATGGGACAAACGGGAAGGAAGCTGAAAACTCGGATTTCAGAATATCGAAATCATATACGATGGAATACCAGTCTAAATCAATAATAACAGATCATCGATCGCAATTGGGTCATGATTTTGATTGGAACAATATTCAAATTTTAGATAAATCGATATATAATAAAATGTCTCAGAGATGCTTAACATTAAAAATAGAGTAATAGTCTTAACTTACAGACAAACACAGAAGGTCTTCATAAATCAATATATTCTGATTATAAACAATGTTTGACATTGCGTTACTAAGATTTATCGCAATACAGTCGAATCCGTCGAGAACGTTGTACAGTTTTCTTTATTTTATACATTGGACGTTATGCACTTACAATTGTGATATTAATTTTTTAATTTTGATAACTTATATATAACGTTTGATAACTTATACGTATATATAACGTTTTTTTATGTTCCTTTATGTTCTCACTAAAACAACAAGAAATTTTCGCAATCAGTCAACCAATCGCTTGACGCAATTTTTTTGTCTTAACATTTGTCTAATTATGTAACGAAACAGTCGCTTTCTTAATCTTTGAATAATAATTTTTACTGCGCCGGAATTTTTTGTACATCTGAGATTTTTTGTACATCTAAATATAAGGTCGAAACATGTATTGTACTTAGTATTGTATTCTGTAGCGTTTTAATTTTTTTATTTTCTGCAGTTCTTGTTATATCTATTTTCAATTATACTTATGTTAAACGAATAATGGAGATTTTTTTTATATTTTCTAACTCTTATTAGCTTTTTATATCATGTTGTTGTATTTTGCCATTTTTATTTCCTCCTCTTTTTCTATTCATGAAAACCATTCTTATTTTTTAATGGCCACAGAGAGTATATTAAAGAAAAAAACTCTTATATTAAAATATAACATTATACGATCCTTAATAAATCGTTCATAATTCTTATATTAATTTATAATTCTTATATTATTTTTTACTTTGTGCAGATATTAATATGCTATAATAAAGCCCATTACACTTAAAATTCCATAACTGTTGTTTTTCGTTAGTTGTTTTGCATTTAATATTTAGACACATATTCTCTATAGAACTTTATATTATATTTATATTATATTATACTTCAAATAAATTTTTTTTATTTTAGAAAATGCGGGAAATCAATATTTTAAAATCAATGCTAAATTTAATGCTAAAACGAGTTCTTAATTTGTGTATTCAGTATGATGTAATGATGAATCTTCAAAGTAAATTAAAATTGTGTATGTCGCTCTGCAGAGATACCAGAGCATAATTCTAAAGGAGGTCGGCCTGAGTGGAAAAACAAAGCCGGATTGCGTGGAAAAGGGCCTGAAATCTCGCGTGAAGTTCTATGGCAATCAGGCCAGTACGAGGTTGTTAGGACCAGAAGTAGTATTTCGCGGCATGTTAGTATCTACTCTAGAGTGCCTGGATTGTCATCATTCGTCGCAACGCACCGAGCCATTTCTAGACTTGAGTCTACCTGTCACTGCGGATAAGCCACAATCTCCTCTCTTAAAGTAAAGGAAAAAATTTATTCATTTTCTTTAGGTTACAATAATTAATTTTATTAACTTCTAAAATAGTATATGATAATTTTAATATATAGAAGGAAGAATAGCGAATTTGAGGATGCTTTTGACATGATGAACATTCAACAACATGATTGTCAGACGGAGATTTGGAAATCGGAGGATACACCATGGAAGCAATTGAAAAAAGAGAAAAAGGCAGCGAGGAAGAACCGAAAAAATAAAAGGCACGAGAATTATAACAATTCTAACGCGTTAATGGATCTAAATAATCCCGCGGAAGAAAACAATGATAATGTTTTGAAATCAGGTATAACTCTTTTTCTTTTGCCGTAGATATAGAGAAGCTATTTATAACAATTCGGATCTTTCTTATGCACTATACAAATGTTCCGAAAGGAAGATTTCCCATTTTCCCATTTTCAAAATTCATCTTCTACAACAAAGTTATATAAACAAAGTTATATAAACATTTTTTATTTTTAGAAGAGAGTGACGCCGATGTAGAAGACAATATTGAGATGGACAATTCTCATCCGGAGATTGGAGAGTCTGGTTATAGCTCTGAGAAAGCATCCGCTGTCACCAGTCCTGTATCTCCTGCTGACCATCATCACCATCATCATCATCATCATCATCATCATCATCATCATCATCATCATTATCATCATCCAAACAATGATTTTAATAGCGCAATCAGCCCTGAGGACAATAATCTGGATAACAGTAATTTAGACGCAGCACAAGTTAAACATCCAGTGAACATTAATGCATTAATTAGTCCTAGTCCAACCGATGTGTCGATGACGGACTTGACTCAAATCAGGATGCCGTTCGAGAAGACTGACAGGACCAGCTCCGAGAATGAAGTGTTAGCTACAGCATTGATCAGCTCCATAATCGTCAACTCTGACGTCACAAGCCCCGAGATACCCACCGCAAGCTTAAGTAGCTCTGCTGCTTCTAAGGGGAGTCCCACTAGTCCTGTCAATAATGAAAAAATTGCGGAAAGGTCAGATATTCAGATATTCAAACATTTACAATTTTTTAATTTTGAATGTTTTTTTAATTTTTCTAGTTTCTTGAAAGCTTAAGTTTATTAAATTTGTTTGAATATTGATTTTTGCGATTCTTAAATCCTGGATTTTTTACATTTCAACTCTTAATATGTTGTACAAAATTAGTACCTGATTTCTTCCTTTTGAATATCTATATTTAAAAAAATTTTAGATTCAAAATTATAGAAATTACGCACATAGGTGATAAAAAAAATGTTACACGTTGTTTTCGAAGATTTTTTTAGATATTTAAAAGGAGGATGTTAAGTTAGGACTGTTTTTTGGTAGTAGTTTAATATGATGTGTAATTTGTACATCAGAACTTTTTTATTTTTGGTCGAAAAACGGCCCTAACTACATTCTCCTCTTTGAATTAAATGTAGTATCTTCTCAGATTGGATGGAGTTGAGACATGGATGGCTACTACTTTATCAAGATATGGTAGAAGAAAATATAATAACGGAACTTCGAATGGAGATAATCCCGAAGAGCAAGATGTATATAACGAGCTTGGTGACATAGTGATGGGAATGTCTAGGCTGGGAATTGCCGGGCATCAATCACTTGGCAGGTACACAACCAAGGAGGGTGAATGTTCCGTGGAATCATGCTTGAATCAATTCACTGCACTAGAACTAATGACGGGAAGTAACAAAGTCGTATGCGAGGCATGCACAGCTCGTGAGAAGAAGGTAACTCAAAAAGAAAAGAAAGTGATCCTTCTCAAGATCTCTAAAGAAACTTGGTACATTCGAGAAATATGTGAGAACTGTTATAACATTTTCTTTTTTGTCTCCTTATGTAAGTGAGAATAATATCATTTCATTTTCACTTTTCTTTTTTTTTTCTCAGACTCAGGAAGGTTCGTCAAAGATGGTATGCACTTCGAGTACAAAGCAATACCTCATCTCTCAAGTACCCCCGATATTAATACTGCATTTGAAAAGATTTCAAACGCAGAGAATTGGTTTTCGAAAGGTTTTCAAACATGTGTCATTCCCAATATTATTAGACTTAGCACCGGTTTGCACAGATCGCAAAAAATCTCGACTTTATGCACTTTATGGGGTCGTCGAGCACAGTGGAACTGTTCATGGTGGTCACTATGTTGCTTATGTCAAGGTAGATTATATTTAGATTTTGAAACACTTTCGTACGGAATATTTGAGATTTTATAAAAAGATAAGATAATGAACTTATTTCTCAAAAAATATGGATAAGAATGTACATTGAAAATAACTTTAAATAAAAATATGTTAGAATCTCGTATTTATATGAATTTATCTTTTTATTTATATGATTGGAAGAATTTTATTGGAAGAATTTATTAAAGTTGCAACTATATTGCACTAAAAAATCAAAGAAAAAGTACGAAAATATTAGATGTTTCTACTACTTCTGATGATCTTTCTTTGTAAAAAAATACGTGACATAATAAATTGAAAAATTATTTTTACTGATTGAATTCTTATTTTGTGTTTATATTAGACGAGATTGCCGCTATCATCAGATGATCCTCGATGGAAGTTTCTTCCAAAGGATAAAGATTCTAAAGCGAATAATGAATCGAGTAGTTCAGATTCAGATGAGGAAGAAGCATTAGCGAAAGGAGTATCCATTGTGGAACCTCCTCCTGGGAAATGGTATTATGTATCAGATTCTCGGTAAGATTTTCTATAACATATTTATCAGAAAACACAAAAAAAAGAAATATACATATAACAAAATTAATATCATCAGCTACAGGAGATTATAAAATTAATTTCAGAAGTTGCTTTTTTGTTTAGAAAATTAAACATAATTTTCTAAGTACAAATCTCATATTCATAAAAAATTGATATTGCATGTAATATATTGCTTCTTGTCAGAATGTAGTAAAAATTGTTACACTTGTTTGCTAATTTATTTCACGTGTAATAAGAGTAATTACTAGTATAATTATTATACTATTTGTTTAATCACTATTTGAAATTTATTGTAATTTTTTATGAATATCTATTCTATTTATTCTACATATTCTATCTATTCTAGGGTATCAGAAGTAGATGAAAATACAGTGTTACAAAGTCAAGCGTATCTTTTATTCTACGAGAGGATTCTCTGATTCAATAAAATGAAGTAGAATGTGAATGAAGATCGATGTAGTTACGTTTATATTTCCAATTTTCGAAAGAAAGAAAACAGATTTATAATAAATTTATTAATTACATAATTATTAGCATCATATTGTGCGTTATCGAATGTATGATGTAACAGATTATGTGTACACACATTGCAAGAAATCTGTAATCTATTAGAAGTATTGAAAATTTGGTTCTTGAGAAGTTGTTTTTTACAATCGATTAGCAACAGATAGCAAGAATTATTAATAAAAAACTTGGAAACTTTCATAAAACGTTGAAGTGGATGCTGACAGCCGAACTTGACCGATGTCGATAGTACTATGATGGAATTAATAAGGTCATCGATGAGATATTGTTATAAAAATGGTCGGCGCTTATGGAATTTGCGTGCCTATTAAAATTTTAATGATTAAGAATAAGAAATAAGACTAATAAACAGTAACTAATTTCATGATTTATTAGTTTGTAGTATGTATACATATATGTGTTTAAAATTTAATAATACTAGATTTTTATTAAAACTGATTTTTAATATTGTCATCCGAATTTGATTATCAGTAGAGATGATAACTGCAGAGAAAAAATTGTAATTTTTCGGTAATATATAAGATAATAAGCATTAAAAGTATGCATACTTATTTATACAGCATTTATATAATGAAAAAATCACGAATTTAATAATGTATTATCGAAATATTTATATTAATAATCGTAAAATTTTTATTTGTCGATAATGTCATTGTTCTTCATTACCTCTAGATCCCTGGGATCTCATAGTCATGAAAATTTGCCTAGGTTCAACGGTCTTTAAAAATATCTCGTCGATGATAAGACGAAATGTTGCGCAATGGCGATAGCAATACTGGAAGTAATCAAATGTTCCCCAACATGCACTTTCCTATAGGGCTGTGATTTCACTAAGGCCGATTATTTAAGGAGATGCTGGAGTCGCCTGTATTACCGATAAAACATTTTTGTTTCTGTCGAATTTCTTCATAGTGATTTCACAGAATAAAAATTTCTTTTCCACAAAAATGTACATGCTAATGTACTTGTCGCTGGTGTATTTCGTGTACAAAGCTGAAAAAAATAAAAAATTACAGATTTCTTTATTCATTTTTATCTCAGAATAGCGACCGAAATTAAAATTAATTTAAGTCTACATTGGTGGAAATGGGCATTAGGATTTCTTTCACTAACCTCGGTTAAGTTAACCGACGATTACATGAAGTTTATTTTTGTCCAGTTTTACAACGATTAATTCTTATGCGTGGTCTACCATGGCAGTATCAGTAATAGATGAGGCTGTAAGAGTAAGAAATTGTGAGAAAAAGTCAACTATGATCAATTGGTCGATTTCTACACCTACTCCTTAATTAATTATTGTTATTGCTCATTGTAGACTATATAAGATTCCACAACTTATGATTAACTTTTAATCGGGGTTTAACTTATTTTAAATAATAATGAGTAATAATGAGTAATAATGAGAAACTGTGGGCCTAAAGATGCCATTTCATGCGACGCTAAAACTTGACATTCATTTGTGTTCATTCTATATAATTTTATGATTAACGTTAAAAAGTTTGTTTCTATTCAACTTTTTTGGCGGGCCAATTTTTATAATATAAAATTTATTTTGGGCATTTTTAAAGCTCCTAGTAGTTATCACAGCCAGTTATTGAATGACGTCACAAGCGAGAAATGACACGTTAACTTTTATTACGTACCATTTATAAATAAAGACAATTTGAATAAATGCATAACAGAGCATAAGCATAATATAAGACTGCTAGATCAATGAGCATCTAGCATAATATCGCCATATTGATTTATATAAGATGCTTGGTTTAGCGGCCTTATGTGACATTTATGTTTTGTTATGCATTTCATGTGTGAAGCCTTTAAAGTGGGAAGCATAGACTCTGGCATAATGCATAATACGCGTAATGCATAAGAAAATAAACCAATTAAAGTCCTTCGTTTTTTCCTTTCTATGAAATAAAGAACTCTGATTGGTTGAATTTCTTATGTGTTATTCGTTATGCAAGAGTCTGTGCTCCACGCTTAAATGTAGTCAAAAAATGTAGTCAAACTTGCATAATATAAATCGTATAAATATATGCATAAAGAAAATTATTGGATATGATGAATTGTTGGGAAAATAATATCAGGATAGCGATCATGAATTTTTCTTTAAAGAGGAAAAAGAATGAAAATGAAAACAAAATTCATATAAAAAATTTTCATTTTTTACATTTCTGCCCTAGAAAAAAAGTTACAATCGCTATTTAGATTCTTAGGGCCGGTTGTTCCACTTTGGTAATTTTACCTGTGAAATAAATTTGATAATCCGCGCATATGATTGGATAATCTTGTTACTTACCCAACAGGTAAAATTTATCAAAAGATGGAACAATCGACCTTTAAGCCAGAATCAGACTACATATTAAAAAATGTGATTGAAGATTGAGAAGCTCTGCACAATAAAAGGAACAAAAAATAGAGAATAGAAAATAAGAATTTCAACCTATCAGAAATCATGTATTGTGGAATACATAGTTTCTGAAATTCTTATTCTTTAAAAGGTTGAAATTTTTATTCTTTATTCTCTGTTCCTTTTATTGTGCGGAGCCCCTGAAAGATTAAAATTTGACCAATTAGAATAAAAGAAGACAAAATTTCTTTCTCCTTATTGGTGAAATTTTAATCTTTAATCATCAATCTCAATCTTCAATGCATAGTCTTATTCCGGCTTAAATCAGAACAGAGAGAAACCTGAGAGAAGACATGACGGTCCAAAATCTGTAATCAAAATATAAGCAAAATGCTGCCGCGCATTATTGCTCTCTGACAAAATGGATGTAAATTACAACAACATCCATTTTTCTTAGGGTACATTAGAGTCTTATATGAAAAAAGCGACGGTGTCGCGATTTCTGATTGATAATAAAGCAGCCATATTGTGCCTGCAGTGGAGAGCTATCATATGTCAATGTTTCCTTTCTACAGCTGAACTGGTACATACACATACTTAAAATAGGTATACCAGGTGTACAAGTATGAAATGACGATTTGAGAAACAGATGGCGCACCAATGCAGTGTGAAGTACAAAGATTTAACATTATACGCCATTTTATTGTATCATTAACAAGTGTCAAACGCGCAAAGTGATTTGATTGAAAAGTGTTTGCATAGTATTGTGTTGCTGTGTTTAATATAACGAAATTTGTACCAAATAAGGAGCATTCGCGGACAGTTAATTTTTTGTTTTCATTTGAAGAAAACTGTTGCGGAATCACCGATTACTTGGAGAAGCTTATAGTGAACATGCTCTATCGCAAAAAAACGTGTGAACGATGGTTTCAGCGTTTCAAAATTGAAGATTTCGATGTTGCAGACAAGGAACACGGAC
>NW_012130067.1:9763274-9764801 GCF_000143395.1 Atta cephalotes | reverse complement strand
CAATTGAGCGTTAGTCAACAAGCTGTTTTCAATCGCCTATGAGATGGGAAAGATTCAGAAAGTCGGCAGATGGGTGCTACATGAATTGAACGAGAGACAGATGGAGAGATGCAAAAACACATGTGAAATTTTGCTCGAACGATACAGAAGAAAGTCATTCTTGCATCATATCGTTATTAGGGATGAAAAGTGGATTTTTTTTAAAATCCCAAGCGCAAAAAATCATGAGTAGACTCAGGCGCACCATCCACATCGATCTCAATACCGAATCGCTTTGACAGGAAGACGATGCTCTTGTGGTGGGACCAGAAGGATGTGGTCTATTATGAGCTATTGAAGCCTGACGAAACCTGGTTAATATCAAACGTTATCAACAACAATTGATCGATTTGAACCATTCGCTGCTTAAAAAACGACCAGAATACCAAAAGAGGCAATACAAGGTCATTTTTCTCCATAACAATGCTCCATCACATATGGCCATAAAACCAGTTCGGAACACGTTGGCACTCAGCTGGGAAGTTCTACCCCATGCGGCTTACCAGACTTGGCTCTTTCCGATTACCACTTGTTTGCATCGATGGGTCACACATTTGCTGAGCAGCGCTTTGGTTCGTACGAAGATGTGAAAAAATGGCTCGATGAATGGTTCGCGGCAAAAGGGGAAGATTTTTACTGGCGTGGTATCCACAAATTGCCCGAAAGATGGGAAAAATGTGTAATGGAGCAATGGAGCATACTTTGAATAAATCTCTTTTTATCATTCTTCCGAATTTAACGTGTTTTTTTGGGAAAAAATCGTCATTTCATACTTGTACACCTGGTAGGTATCTTTATGTATTTGCGAAATACTTCCTGGCAAAATAGAAACATAATCATGTTACAAAATACATAACGTTATAATAACGCAATAATGCATTCAATAAAATTATAAAACTAATATAAAACTAATATGAAAAACTAATATAAAAATTATAAAATTAATATACAATATACCGTTTATCTTTGTAACATTTTTAATTGCATTATTTAATCGCTAGTATTCAACAAGAAAACATTAATACTTACTTAATCTCCTGATGGAGTTCATGATTCTTACAATGAAGTAAATAATTTCATGGAAACTGGTCAGTTGATCAACTGGAGCGGGTTAAATATGACGGTGCTGAATATGTGCAAAAGTAGTAATGGGGGGGTGAATGTCGCTTCTCTCATATATAGGACTCTAGGGTATATCGTCCATTTTTCAAGGCTGGAAATGATAAATATAGCACGATTATGTGAACCAAATTTCGATTTATCTCCAGCCTTGAAAAATGAACGATGTACGCTAAGAAAAGTGGACGTTGCATGTAGTTTATATTCACTTTGTCAGAGGACAATAGTGCGCGGCAGCATTTTGCGATTACAGATTTTGGGCTGTCATGTCCTCTCTCAGGTTTCTCTCTGCTCAGAGTATTAATAATGAAACTTTTTCTTTTTTTGGGGCTCCGCACAATAAAAGAAACAGGCAACAGAGAACAGAGA
>NW_012130067.1:9750525-9757016 GCF_000143395.1 Atta cephalotes | reverse complement strand
TGTTGATAAAAATAAGAAAATACAATACTAAACAGTTGATAAAAAATTCCGAAAAAATTCTTAGAACTCTATGAGAAGAAAATAAACAATTTTTGTCTCTTGTATTTCTTTTGTAAATTTGGTATTTGAGTAAAAAATTATTGAAGATCAATTTTCGACAATTTTTAGTAATTAATATCTTGTTAACTATTTCGAAAATTGCAAAGTGATACAGGACTTTTCGACTCAGTTTGGTCTGCTCTACTTATCCATGAAATATTTGGCGATTTTGGAACACTGTATAAATATGTATAAACAAATCTAAACACGCATAAATATTTATAAACATATATAATTATACATGAAATATGTTCAAACATGAAATATATTTTTTCTTTCTTTTGTAAAATTACTTTTTAGTACTAAAAATAATAATAATATTGTTGCACTCGCGAAGTTGTATAATAACATTTAATTACAATTAGAGAATTCTTTATTGACAAATATGAGAGACTCAGAACAGAACAGCAGGACATAAAATACAAAGTTGTCAGGAGGAAGATCTTCTTTTGTTTTCATGATCCATAACGAACAGCTCGGCACACTCGATTTAGGGGAAACTCTAGCGTGGCGCAACAATATTGAAAAAACATCAAAAATAGTTAAGGGAACAATTTTTGCATTGTTTGTTTTAGGAAAAATCAAGTTTGGAAAAATGAAAGTTTGAAAAAAATTTGCTCATACATAATTATGTATAATTTTACATACAATTATATATGATATATTACATACAATTATATATGAGCAATTCTTTTATATTTCTCCAAATTTGATTGTTTCTGAAATAAATATTGGAATGTGTATGTTTATGATCTACAGGCGTATCAAACTGGATGGAGTTAGAGTAAAGCCCCAGACACAATGCGAAGGAATAGCGATAGCGATAGAAATTACACGATCTTCTTTCAATTATCAGAAACTGTCTAATCTGATATATTCGATTTCTTATATAGGTTGAAATTGTGTTTTTTCTATCGTTGTCACTGTGGAACTTCGCTGAATGGCCAAATTGTCGCAGATCGATATAAATCTCCGAATTTATTGAACGGAATCAAAAATCCTTTTACAGGATTAAAGTAGACGTAAAATTTGGGAGTGCTGCAATAGATTTTATACTAAAATCGTTCAAAACATTTTTTCAACTCATAGAGTCATCTGAAGTAGATGTTTCCTTAATGCAAAAGTTTTATAGCTCGTATCGACCACATGATAGTGCACCATTCAGTGCATGACGTGCACAAACAATACTGAATTTATGAAACTAAGATTAAAAGCTTTAGAAGAAAGATTTATATCCATCTGCAAATGACGTGTATACGAACGCTGAGTCATAGTATGTAGCGCAACTCTACTGATTTTATGTTGGCCAAAATGGAGTGCGCATGCGCGAAATAAGTAAGTTGCTCAATAACTCCATCTAAACTTTTATCTCACTTCTTTCTTTTTCCATTCTTTCTTTCAGGGCCATTTAAATATTTGAGTAGCTGAAATGCGAATCAAAAAAAGATAGAAGAAAAGAAAAATCATGATTAGTTTAATTTAGTTTAATTTAGTTTATTGCTCTATGAGAAAGATTACGTGTTAACAGAGTAATAAACATAGAATATAACAAACTATAGTAAACATAACATAAAATACAATACAATAGTCATTAATAGCTTGTAAATGGTTAGGCATTAACAAAATTGTTAAAATCTACTAGCAACAAAATCGGAGACAACAATGCAATGAGAAGTGAACATTAATTGAAATCATACATATACATTCACGCACACATACCTGCAAACACGCCAATTTCGCCAATCTCGCTTAAATATTGTGAATGATATGTATAATTGCTGGATTGCTTTCGTTTTAGCTACAAAATCTGTTTTCTGTATAGTGCAATTCTAATAATTTATTAAAACACAAGCAGGAAAACAAGCATCGTGTGCTGCAGTCATTAATTAATTAAAATATTTTTACAGTATAATATTTGTATTATACAACATTTATATAATTTTATATTTTTTTATTTTTGTATTTTTTTTGTTGCAATGCATTACAATTATAAATCTATTTCTTTTAGTTTTATTACATTTAGATTAAAATTGATATATAAACCTAGAGAGAGAAAAAGATTGATTGAGAATTTATTATCGTTCTTAGGCTGGGCCCTCTAAGAACACACGATAGTGGTTGTTGAAGCAAAAATTACAAGTTACACATTACAAATTGTAAATTATAAATTACAAATAACAAATTACAGATTATAATTTCAAATTACAAGTAATAAATTACAAAATATAAATTACAGAAATATACAAAAGATATCAAAGATAGAATAAAATAAAGTGAAAGGCTGAAGACCGCGAGGAAATGAATGAAGAAGATGATATGTGTTGAAATAATGCAATATTGATACAAAATATATAAATGAAATGAAAAAGCGTTATAGCGAGAGCACAACGTAGCTGACACGGCAATTCGTGTCAACCCGTGTCGATCCCGCATCCAGACCGCGACCCCGATGACACAGATGACAGAAGAGAGCTCGCCTAAAGATGTTAAGCGATTCGGATTCACGAGGAGAGGGTAATGAATTCCATAAGAAAAAGGCTGTGGAAAGGAAAGAGTGTTGGTAGGATGATTCTACAAGGAGATTCTACAGATAGGTATGCAAAGGTCGAAGGAAAGCACGCGAGGCGGGACAAGGTGTGGAAATGAAAGAGAGATAGGAAGGAGTATTGGAACGAAGAGGAAGCAGCAGGTCAGGAACTCTCTTCTGTCATTTGTGGTCAGCCATTCCAGAGTGTTATAGGAGAGATATACTTGTTCAAGGAAATCAAAGATGGATCGCACGCAGGCATTGAGACGCTTAAGTTTGAGTTTGAGCTGTCCGGTTAGATCAGTAAAGACAGCAGCACAGTAGTCGAACAACGGGAAGATCAGAGAGGACACGAGTCGATTGCGCAACTAAGTCGAGAGATAGTTCTTGCGATATTTAAGTCGCCACAGAATGCCATTCACCCTATTCGAGATAGCCCGTACGTGATCGGAGTCCAGTTGAGAGTCCTGTTGATGATAATTCCTAAATTGATCACGCAATCCTAAATTGGTTACCTTAATAGATGAACCATTGAGGGCGAGCTCGATATTATGAGTCGATCGAATCCCGTTCACATAGTGTGCGCTCCCCAGCTGGATGGCTGATTTTATCTGTGTTTAGCTATAAATCATTTCGAACCGACCAATGTGTAACAGTAAGGCTTCGAGGTCACAGGAGTGAAAATGAAGATAGACTTAGAGGTCATCGTATAAGATATGATGACAATGATTGAGGAAATGCTTGATGTCAATGAAGATGGAAAATAATAGAGGTTCCAACACGGAACTCTGGTACGCCCGCGGAGACGGGAGCCTAGGATGAAAGATCGTCAGGTCCGCGCACGCGGGACCCTTTAGTGAGGTAGGATCTAAACCATTTTATGACAGGTCCGAAAACGCAGAAATGCGACAGTTTCTGGAAAAGCAGAAGATGGTTGATCGAATCAAATGCCTTAGAGAAGTCAAACAGGACAAGCAGAGTTATTGTTCTCCTGTCTATGGCAAGTCTAATGTCGTTGGTCAGCTTAACCAGCGCCGTCTGCATATTGTGGCCGCTATGGAATCTTGTTTAGAGAGAATCAAGGACGTTGAGGCAGTGAAGATGCTGAAAGAATTGGTCGAAGACGATGCATTCAAGGATTTTGGAGAGAAAGCAGAAAAGGGAGATGGGGCGGAACTCGGATGGATATGAGGGGAATCGCGTTTTAGGGAGAGGAATGGTATCGGACAACTTCCAAGCAGACGGAAAGACAGAGGAGTTAAGAGATATATTGAGGAGGTCGAAGATAACAGTAAAAATGACGGAAAGGAATGAGACGTCGATTGATCGGATTCATCGACCGGATGCGTTAGATCTACTCTTGGCGAGCGCGAACACAAGGTTTCACGCACTCCAGGGGTAATGTGGCGAAAGTAAAAAGTGGAAGGATCGGAGACAGGAGACGCTTGTGATGAGAGAGGAGAGATAGAAGAAATGAACGAGGTAAGGAAAAATGAGGGAGTGGAGGAAGGGGAATAGTGATATGAGAGAAAATGAAAAAATGATTGAGGCAGTCAGACGAGAAATTAAGGCGGGGAAGAAGATTTGGGCTTGGTCTAGAGATCTAAATTCGGACCAAAGACGCGCAGGGGAAGAAACAAAATTCAGGCGAGACAGTAGGTATTTGTTTTTTGATGAGACGAGAAGGTTGTCTTCATTGCGCAGCCGACGGAAGATATCCCAGATAGCAGGTGATGGATGCCGCCTGAACATTCTCTGCGCGGCGTCTCTTTTGCTTATAAGGGTTCTGATGGGCTGATCTAGCTAAGAGGCAAATCTTTTGGCAATAAAGGTGCGGAAGGGGATATGGATGCCGCGTGCGGAAGAAAGCTGCTAAGAATATCGATTTTTTCGTCAAGGATGTAGGTCCGATTTATGGATGTCCAATCAAAAGAGCGCAAGGAACTGTGGAATGAGTCGAGGTTGAATAGAGTAATCACGGATGCAAATGGAGGAAGGCGAGGAAGATAAAAATCAAGTAATTTTGATGGAGATGCGAAAAAAAAGACGAAGACGTTGTGCGATTTCAAGAATGATTTATGACTGATGAGACAGTGGTCAATCCGGGAGTGAGACGAGGCGATGTGTTGTCATATCAGCAAAAGGAACAAGGTAGAAGTGCAAGTTGGAAGCAGAGTCAAGAAAGGATTAGCATCAAAAGATGCGATTAAGATCGATGTTGAAATCACCAATGATTACAGCAGAGAAAAAGTTGAAGGATAAAGTTTTTCAAAGTCCGTCGATAGATAACGATAAATAACAGCTAGTAGATACGGTCTACTACAATCTGCTGCGAATATACTTACAATTAAGTATTCCGGATGCGTGCGAGAAAGCGAGAATTTTCGCTCGTAGCCCGGCACGCATGTAAAAGCCAATGCTCCCTCCCCTCCCCTCCCTCCTTACCTGATCAAATCTGATTAGATGGTAACCGAATAAGTCGACAAAATTATTAGGAACGTGAGGTTTTAATCAGGTCTCTGACATCGTTATAGATTTTCTAAGCTTTAAAATGTTTTCTGAAAAAATTGTTACGATGTTTTTTCGCAAAGAATTTTTTTATTGTATAAAATTGTATTATATGTAAAAGCTTAATTTTTCTAAAATTATTTTTTGATTTCGAAACTAAGAAATTTGCAGAAAAAAGAAAAAATATGTGTTATAATGTGCTTGATTCAAATAAATTTTTTACAAATAAAAAAAAATTTTTTGGTCATCAACATATTTAAAAAAATTAAGTCAAAGTTTTATACAATAAAAAATTCGATATTTTTACGAAAAATCATGGTAGCAATTTTTTCAAAAAGCATTTTAAAGCTTAGAAAGTCTATTTTAAAATGCTTGTCTATTAAATTTAATTTCAATGATGTTTTAATTAGGTAGAACGCTTTAAAAAATAACAAAAATATTGAAAAATTACTTCCAAGTGTCCTTTAATGTGATGGCACTTTTTAATTTTTAGTCTTTTATACTCCAAACTGATTAAAACAATAAATCATCTTTTTATAATTCATCGCCTGTAAATAATTTCTTCCTTATTTGCCGCCATTTTCGCCTTTGGCGATTGGCCTATTTGTATCAATTTTTAAAAAATTGTCTATATTCTTCAATATTGTTGGACAATATTGTTATACATGAGCCCTACAATAGTCACGAAAATTTATCTAAGATTATTCTTTAATAATATCTCAAATATAGTTTCGTCTAGAATTAAATTTAAATATATATTGTACAACAAAAGAATATATGCTTATATTTATACATACTTTGTTCTAGAACAAAAAAGGTTACATCAGAAGAGATTGTAAAAGCTTATATTGAAAGATGCAAGGAAGTAAACGATTTGATAAATGCAGTCGTGGAATGTAGATACTTAGATGCAATTGAAGAGGCGAAAGCAGTGGATGCCATGATAGAAAAAGGCGTAGATTTGGAGAAAATAAGAATAACACAGCCATTCTTGGGAGTACCGTTTACCACAAAGGAAAGCAATCGGGTTAAAGGTATATAAGACATATGTAGCAGTATGAAAATATTCAAAATTTTTAGTTCAAGATTTTATTTTTAAAAAATTATTCAGTTGACAAGTTTTAATTGAAACTTTAATAAATTTTAAATTTCACGAGTTTGATAAGTATGTAAAGATAAATATAAATATTTTTATTTTATTAATTTTATTTAGGTTTATTTAAATATGATTTTGATTTAATGATTTATAATATAACAAATATTACTTTATTTGTTTCTGTCTCAAATAAATATTCTATTATCAATGTGCAATTTTATATATATATATATATATATATATATATATATATATATATAT
>NW_012130067.1:9744119-9749850 GCF_000143395.1 Atta cephalotes | reverse complement strand
ATATATATATATATATATATATATATATAATATTTAGAATTTGATATTAAGATCTTAAACTTTTTATGAACAATAATTAAATAACATATATGAATATGATATAATCACAAACTTCTAGAGGTTGCTGATTTCTGCATGATAGAAAAAACGAACATGATTCCAAATAGCTGTCTTTGTTTTAATTTACGTATGCATATGTATACGTTTTGTCTATGAATACCACAATCTGGGGATTTATTCTGTAAATTTGTTTCGCGTCGCATTTTTCAACATGCTCCAACATATTCCTATCATAGTTCCTACTCACTTAAACACCTTCTTTGAAATGAGTAGGAGCTATGATAGAAGCACAGTTAGAATACGCGATACGAATAAACCTTGTATCTTGAAACAAAGGTGAATTACAAAATTACCAAATTATTATTTTATTATTACAAAATTATTGTTTTATTGTTGGTTACATGCTTTACAGTCGGAAACTATTACTTTTTATGTTTCTTTTAATATGCATAGCATATTAAAAGATCACTATCCTCAAACATAGCGACGAAGTTGACAATCTAGATACAGAAGTTTGTATATACAGTTAATGGAACAAAGAAAAATGATATCTATGCGAACCAAGCACTGGATGTCCGCAAAATATTTATTATTTAATACAAAATGTACAGATATTTCGATCCTAATGTAAATCCTTCTCTCAATATCGTAATCAACTTATATTAACATAATAATAAAAAACGTTGATAATAAATAATAAACATAATACAATACTACAATAATATAATACAATTATAAAGCGAAATAAAAGGTTGACGTCAGAAATGATTTTTATTAAGAAACCAATGACTTAAATATTAAAAGTGACACTGAATCTCTCGACGCGATTTATTCTAATCTATTTACAAGAACATAATGTTTCCTTCTCCTTATCATCATTGTTAACATATCATATATTTAGTTTGTGTTAGCGTCGGTCATTTGAGAACGATAAACAGAATCAACACGTAGTCTTAATTATTTGACATATATTTTTTTTATGTAAGTCTAATTTTTTAGTTATCATGCATTATATAGTTCTGTTTATGTTCAACTTATTGTTATATATATATATATATATATTATTTAGTTTTGACTGCGTCGTTTGTATGGTTATGAAAAACAGAATGTATTTTTTCTTGATATGTCTTGGCGTTTTATCATGTAAGTCTAATTATTTATTTATTATTTATCTTGTATGTTCGTTTTAATTTTAATTTTATAACTTGATCCAGTTAATTTGGTAATTATTTTGAAAATACTTTTGGACTTCATAACTTCTTACTGCAACAAAAAACAAGGCTACTACAAGTCACTTAATTCAATTTATAATTGTATTATAATTATGTTAGGTGTTTATTATCAACGTTTTTTATTGTTATATTAATTTAAGTTGATTGCGATATTGAGAAGGATCCACATTAGGATCGAAATGTAAATGTTTTTGTATTAAATAATAAATATTTTGCACGCGGATATTCAGTGCTTGGTTTGCATAGGCATCATTTTTCTTTGATTTATTCTTTAGAGCCAATTTTTTTTATTGTACAATTAATGGGTAAATACTGACAACTAGAGATATAATCAATGAGTAAATACTGACAACAGGGAACTCAACTCCAATAATTTTAAGCATGACATGTGTTGTTAAAGTCATCTTGAGTAACTTTGCCTTAATTAAATTGCATTAATTAAATGGTGGTCTCTTATATTTTTTGAGATATTTAAAGTTAAAATGTAATTTCAGTAATAAATTTTACTCGGATCCACAAGCGAGATTCACCCCGTCAAGAGGCATTCGACGTGAAGAGAAGTCCACACTCCTCCTAAAGCATTCAACTTACCTTAGACTACTTACACTACTGCGAAGTGTGATTTATCCCATTCCCCTCTCTCCCTTCTTCTAAGGCAGAAGGTAGACCTACCTTCGCATTGAAGTTCGATCACCTCTATGCAGGAGGGATGTGGGATGAACCTCGCTTTGCGTAAAAAATCGAAAGCCTCTAGCAAGGAGAACTTTAATTCTAAATATCTTAGAAACTCTAAAAGACCACCACCTAATTGTTAAGACAAAGTTATTCAGAATTATGGCTTTGACAACATTATGCATATTATATAAAATCAAGATCATTGGAAGTTGGGTCTCCTATTGTCAATATTTATCAATTAATGCAATTCTATACAAAACAAAAAATAGGAAAACAAAGTACACTTAAGATCCAGTTAAACTATTAAAAAGCATTTATGTCCTATTTATTGTGCTCACATGTACGATCTTATGAGATGACATGTATGATCTTATGAGATACTAGTTTAATATTAAAAAAAAAACAAAATTAGTTGAGCATAAATCAGTGTCAGCACATTTGAAAAAAAAACAGATGTACTTACATGAATACATGATAATGTGCCCAAGAATGAATGTTCTTTTATATTAGTGCTTAATTCAATTTGTATATACGCGTGAGATATTTTATAATTCACAATATCAAAATAAAATATGAAATATCTAAGAAACTATTGAGTTTTGGATAGCATTATTTTTTAAATAAATTACAATTATATTGTTAACATTTTTTTTATTATTTATTTTTTAGAAGATGGCAATGGCATTTTGCATCCTTTGTTCTCTCATGTGAAGATAAGAAAAATCATATAATTCCTTTTCACTTTTTTAAGCTGAAGAACTTCTTTAAAGAAAATGAAAATGGTTGATATAATCTTGACAAAGTTAAACTAATAATTTTAAAATTATTTTATTTTTCTTATCAAATAATATTTGTCTGAATTTTTAGAAAAAAAATGCATTTAATTATAGAATAAAAAAACTTTTACTGTCGTAAGTAATAATGAAATTAATATTAATTAATTATATTCTTTATTATTAATTATCCTATTAGGTTTAATTCATTCAATGGGTCTACTTGGTCGTCGTAATTATCGTTCAGAAGAAGATGCCACAACAGTTCGTTTTCTTAAAGAGGCCGGTGGGATTTTAATTGCTACGACTAATATTCCTGAGTTTCTTTTATGGACTGAATCAAGAAATAATGTATATGGACAGACAAATAATCCTTACAACACCACTAGGACTGTCGGAGGTAGTAGTGGAGGAGATGCGGCCATTGTATCAGCGAGTGGTGCTCCATTCTCTCTTACTAGTGATATAGGAGGCTCCACAAGAATGCCCGCGTTCTTTAATGGATTATTCGGCCATAAACCCAGTGAAGGTCAATGTTATTAATAATATTGTAATTACTACTATAATTATTACTGTAATTGATATATTGTTCTATCCATTTTATTTTGAGAAAAAATGTAGATGAGTGTATATCTAATAGCAAATTTGATCGGATGCACTCAGTGTGCACTAATTAATGCACATTAAAGCCATGGTACACAAATTGATGTACAAATATGTATTTAATATAAATATAAAAACGGAATAAATATTAAACCATGAAATCTTTAATATATTTTGCTGTGCTATTAAGTAAAATTTGATATAAATATTTACATTTTACTTTTACATAGATTAAATTAGTGTACAACGGCTTAAATATGCATTAGTACACATCAGTGAATCCAAAACCGAATTTGCTATAACTAAATTAAAATAATAAGTTTCAAATTTTACTTCATCTTATATCTTTAACATGTTTAAAATTACATTATTAATGTAATTTTGAAATGAGGATAGGATTGCTCAAATGAGGCGCACGTTCGCCGTTGCCAGACACGTAATATCTAACGACGACGAATGCGTGTCTCACCGCGTTGGGCGGTTTTATCGCGCGCTTGATCACTAAATATTAGTCTCCAATAATTTTTTTTACTTAAATATATTAACTTTACAGAAAAACTGCAAGAGACAAAAATCATTTATTTTCTTCTTATAAAATTCTAAAATTCTGAGAATTTTTTCAGAATTTTTTCAGAATTTGTTAATTATCGTATTTTCTCATGTTGGTAAAAACAAGAAAATTCAGTACTAAAAAGTTGATAAAAAATTCTAAAAAAATTCTCAGAACTTTATAAGAAGAAAATAAATGATTTTGGTCTCTTTTTCTGTAAAATTGATATTTGAGTAAAAAAATCAATATTTGACAATTTTTAGTAATTAATATTTTGTTAACTATTGCGAAAATTATAAAATGGTAGAGGATTTTTCGTCTCGGCTTAGTCCGTTCTACACAAAAGCGATTGGCAAAAACTTTCGGGACTCTGTATATGTTTTTATATATGAAACTTTTAAAACAAATGCGAACATTAAAAATCAGATTAATAATTTAATGAAACGTCCATAAACGTAAATTTAAATAATTTTATAGAATGATGTTTGTGATATATATTAATTAAAGAAAAATTGTGGTATAAGCTCTTCTTTAAAGATTCAATAACGTAAATTATTAATTTATTAATAGAAAATTTAATGTCTAACAATTACAAAATAGAATGTAGCAGAGAAATTATTATCGATTGTGTTGAACATTCTTTTGATATTATTTATAAAGCAATAAGTAATATTGTTCCAAATTTATTCGCATTTTAATTTATTTGCATATAGGATTCTAAATTGAATATAAAATATATAATATCGCGTGAATTAATAAAAATTAATTAAGAAATGAATATTAATTGACCTGGAAAAATCAGGATTTTTATCTAGAATGTTCTGGAACATTTGTTATCTTTGATTAGCCACATTATTAGCCACATCAGGAAACTTTGAATATATGAAGTTCTGAAATGTAGAAGTTATGTATCATATTAAAAAGCTATTTAAGCGAAATCGAATAGTAATCGCTTATTGTAAGGGAAATATTGGGAACATGAAAAAAATCATTATCAAAGATAATAGATAATATTAATATTATCACATTTATTGCTATAAAATTAACATTACTTAATAATAATAATAATAATAATAATAATAATAATAATAATAATAATAATATGATTATTGATATTATTAGGATTAACTCCATTAGCTGGAGTCGGATTGCGTGAAAAAGATTATTCAGACACTATGTGTACAGTTGGACCGCTCTGTAGAAAGGCTGAGGATTTGATACCCTTTTTGAAGGTACTAGTCGGTCCTAACGTGATTAAATTAAACCTAGATGAGCCGGTCAATTTAAAGAATTTAAAAGTATTCTATCAAGAGAGCTCTGGCGATTTGAGAGCAAGTAAAGTGAATAACACCATGCGAGCTACATTAATGAGAGCAGTGCAATATTTTGAAGAACTAACGGGTTCTGCAACAAAGGTAAAATCTCACATTCTTTAATTTTGCATCTAAAGAGTTATTAGATTTTTTTCACTTTTTTTCTCTTAATTATTATTTTCTCTTAAATTATTTAAAAATTTCTTCTTTTTCTTTTTGTTTCTTATAAAAGTTGATTTATTTTAGTATTTAGATATTCTGTTCTTAAATTTCTAATAACTTAAAAAATTTGTATGTAGAAAATTACTATATTTGTTATTATATTACAGATAAAAATACCAGGTTCTGAATACAGTTTCAAATTGTGGAGATATTGTATGAGTTATGAAGATATTAATTTCAAGTTGAACATAACAAATCGAAAAGTAAGAATTACATTTCATATGTGTGTGTGTGTGTGTGTGTGTGTGTGTGTGTGTGTGTGTGTGTGTGTGTGTGTGTGTGTGTGTGTGTGTGTGTGTGTGT
>NW_012130067.1:9738319-9741384 GCF_000143395.1 Atta cephalotes | reverse complement strand
AGAGAGAGCAAAATTAAACTCATTATTATTAAATTATAATTCTTATATTATTTATTTTATTAATTTTTATTATAATTTTTAACTTTTAATATATTAGACACTAACCGCCTTGATCGAACATGGTCCTCTTCACTCATCTATTAAACATTTCTCGATCCATTTTCATTTAATATTGTTAAAATTTAACATTACATAATACAGATTTAAGGGAGCTACTTTGAAATCAGCGCGGTAAGAGATGCGCAATCTATACTTATATAATCATTAATAGTATAATGTATATTAAATGTTGTTTGAACGTTTCAGCTATCGTGAGTGATTGCATTCACTTGTTAACTAAGAAGACAGGCAACTTCTTTGTACGATGTTTGTGCTTTTTTACTTTCCGACTGAATAGAAGATATTCTTTGTTAATATATTAATTATATATTAATTATATATTTGCTGAAGATGACTAAAACTGATAGCCGAATCTTTTAATACACATTGTACTATTAATGATTATATAAGCGTAGATTGCGCACCTCTTACCGCGCTAACTCCAAAGTAGCCCCCTTATATTTTTACAATTATTAGAAGTCCTATTTTATATATATATATTCTTTATTCTAAAGTGTCATTTAACATTACATATTTGACATTGAACCTAGAAAATTTTAAAAAGAAAATTTCAAAATTCATTTTCTGTGGCAACCCTATAGTATTACACAAGCATAAATTTACGGCAGAAAATATAGTAACTTTTGATTGTGATTTATTAAAATACACGTTATGACTTATTTAAGCGTCTTGCATATAATTGCCAGCGATCACTGATTTTATAATTAATGATTGTTTCTTCTCTTTATTTTTGGCAATAATTATTACTAAATAATGTTATATATATCACTATATGTTATATATATATCACTATATTTTTGGTTTTTATGAAATGTTACTTTAAAATTTATTCTTTATTTATAAGAAAATAAATATGATAGAACACTAATGAATCAAAGATTTTAGATTTCAAATAATATATATTTTTTGTTGAATCGATTTATTAAAAATATTATAAGAAAATATATATCTTTTTTATTTTTAGAATTGTTCGTACAAGTTATTATAAAAATATTGAAAATTCTTAAAATTCACTCTCTTTAAAGGTGGTTGCAGCTCCATACAATGATCATCTATGTTTTGCGGTGGCTAAAGAACTTGAAACAGCATTCGGTGGTTGGGTTCCTCCATCATGAATTATGTACAAGGGACTCATGTTTTTTTTTCTTAAAGAATATTATGTTAATCATATATTATTAATTATTATCAACCTTTACAAGGAGCATTTATAGGATAATGGATAATAGATATAATAATTATTATTAGACTGTGGGAATATTTAAAAGCATATTTAAAAGCATCAAAGATAATTATACAATTTAGTTACAACAAAAATCCATAAAAATAGGCTTATCGATGCGTTTTTGCATGAAACGAAAGAATCTGATAGAAACAAGCGTTTTTCATTCTATCTTGAAAACTGAGATATTAATCCTGACCGAGTAAACGAGAGTCATTTGTGTCCAGGCGATTTTTAAAGTTATGAATGTTTTGAAACAAGTGAATACGCGTTCTGCTCCTAATTATGTATTAATTATATATTTGCTGAAGATGGCTAAAACTGATAGCCGAATCTTTTAATACACATTGTACTATTAATGATTATATAAGCGTAGATTGCGCACTAACTCCACTTCTTACCGCGCTAACTCCAAAGTAGCCCCCTTATATTTTTACAATTATTAGAAGTCCTATTTTATATATATATATATTTTTTATTCTAAAGTGTCATTTAATATTACATATTTGACATTGGACCTAGAAAAAATTTGTGGGAAAAGGTATCTGAAATTCTGGCAGTAGACGTCATTTTCTCGCTGAGCAGCGAGAGAAATGGATATCCAAAATCGACCGCACACAGATGATCCCCATTTACATGCACCGCATATTTGTCGTATAAATAAGAAAATAATTTTGTTTTTTGACTATTTTTATAAGTAAAACACATATATATGTATATAACGAAAAAATTTTTATTCAATGTTATGTTAGAATAAAAATAATAAATCGTTCTGCAGAAAAGATGTTACGATTTCTTTGTTCTCTTACAATGTCATTCCGAATATATTTATTTATTTACAAAAGTATACAAAAATAAAAGTATATAATAAATTATAGATTTTTAATAAAAAATAGATTTTTTTAAAGTTAAATGTTAATTTTTTATACAAACGCTTATTTTCATAAGTTTCGAAATTATAAAATTTCATATCTGAACTTAAGCAATTAAATTTAAAAAATTTGTTGACATATATTTTTTTATAAAATTATAAATTTTTAACTTTATTTTTCATTTTTAATTATTAGATTTCATTGATTTGATCAAAAGTTAGAAATTTTTTAACATACCATTACTCACATTTGTATTTACATATTTGCAAAAATAAAATATTTAAATAAATAGATTTATTAAATTATGTAATCCTTCATTTAGAATAGTAGTAAGAAAGCTACATGAATTTTAAAATATTTTTTGAACCACTTAATCTATTTAAAAAAATACGCCGAACATGAATGATTCCCATTTACACTAAAGATACTATAAAAACGTTTACATGATAAGATTTACATGATAAGAATATTGAGATAGGAAATCTGTCACAATTGCGAAATACTGCGACACGAGTAAAATTATTAGTTATTATTCATTAAGGGATAAGATAAAACTAGTTAATAATAAAGTTAAAACTAGTTAATAATAAAGATAAAGGATAAGGTAAAACTAGTTAATAATAAAGTTAACAACATTATGAAAACTTTATAATAATTATATAGGCTAACAAAATTTATGGAGTCTTGTGTTTTGAATTTTGAAAGATGTTTCCATAGGATTTTGCGCTGAAAGCAACTACGTTGTTCATTTTTTTCCATTACTCTTCGTTTTTTAAATAATCGCAAAAACAGTTTTTTCTGGAAGTAATTTTTTTATTAAATACATTACTTTAAATACGAAGCGTCACTATGGT
>NW_012130067.1:9730787-9738250 GCF_000143395.1 Atta cephalotes | reverse complement strand
ATTCAACAGCTTAACTGCTTACATTCAGACCGTAGTGGCGCTTCGTATTTAAAGTAATGTATTTAACATGAACGGTCTTGTTTCCAATCTTATTGTCTTTTTATTAATTTTTTCCGGCTAAACAAAAAATGATATCGAAGTCTGTTTTGCGACATTTAACTAAGAAATAATAATATAAACTAAGGCTCAAATAATAAAACATTTTTTTAATAAAAGAATCGCAAGGTGGTAGTTATTAATAATTAAAAATCATTAAAAATCATTAAAATCATTTAATACATGTAAAATACAAACGTTTTAACTCTTATCAGGTCATCTTTATCAGAGTCGTACAATATTAATCCGCAATTTAACGAAACCACAAAACCTTCAATCTTCAAAGTATCCACACTATGTTAATTTTTTCGATAATTATAGATAATACATCTTGACAAATCAACAATGCCTCATTGCAATTGTAAGTCATTAAGTTGTCATATCAACTTATACAGATCGATAGATGTTAGTTATTAAAAAACTGAAATTATTATATAATTCCATAAATTAGTCTAACACATTTAATTTTCAATCGTACCTTAGATCCATATACGAGAACCATATATGAGAACTAGAAGTCTAAAGTTTCCAATTGCAATAAAGTACAATTCATTACAATTCACATTAAAATTGGAAAAATTATTCACCACCAAAAAGAGATCATTATATTTGAAAAATTAAAACAACAATAAGAATACAGGACAAGTACAAGTATGTGTTAAAAAAGTGAAATAGAAGGAGAAAGAACGTGAAATGATGGAAAAAATTTATTATACTGTAATCACAATTGAATTGAAAATAGCAGATCCAATGGCGATGAATAATAAATAAATATACACGGAATGGTGATTTTAGCGTTATCCATCCTGTATCACGTGAAGGTATCACTTTATTATAATAAGGATAATTCTAAAATTCCGTACATTTACTATTTATCGCCATTGGATTTACTATTTTTAATTCAACAATTGTGATTACAATAGTAATCAGAGACTTACAAAACCATCGATAACGATTTTCATGTACGGATTTTTTTTAAATCTTGTTCTCCATATTGGATCTACCATTTGAAATCAAATGTCCTCCATATTGAATCTACATTTTGAATTGTACATTTTTTTATTTTTAGTTAAAATTAGTGACTAAAAAAGACTATACAATGTGCTCCTGTTCGATGGCTATGTGTCAAACTCGAGAGGATATCGCGCATTACAGATTGAACTGCTTTAAATTCAATAATTTCTGAAAAATGATCGGAAATTAGTTTTTCAAAAAAGGATTTAAACTAGAAACATACAGCTATAAGTATAAATTATCAGATATTTTTTACGATTTTTTTTTCTTTCGAATTATTTTATATTTTAAAATTTGTCAATTTTTTTCGATTTTTCACGATTTTTTCAAGGTTTTTTTTTATTTGCTGTTTGCAAACAAAAATATATAAAACATTTTTATAAATATCGAAATAATAATTTTAATATTGTTGGAACATTTCTCAATTAAATGCCATAAAACAAATCTCGATATCATTTTTTGTTTAGCCGGAAAAAATTAATAAAAAGGTTACTTTCGGAGAAACCTGTTTTTGCGATTATTTAACAAATGGAGGGTGATGGAAAAAAACGAACAACGCAGTCGTTTTCAGCGCATTAAAATCCTATAAAAACATCTTTCAAAGTTCAAAGCACAAGACTCTGTTCCTCCTCCCCCCCTCCAAATGTCAGCCTGTGTTATCAAATAAAATCAATTTAAAAAATGAGCGAATATTAGATGACAATATTAATTATTTATTAATTCATAAAAATATAATATAAATAATATAATATAATATAAATTCAAAGTTTTGACTTAATTTAATCTTCTTCAACTGTGAATAAAAGAGCAATTAAATTATAAAAAATAGACAATACAAGTGCATGATGTTGACAGAAGCAATTAATTAAAATTATTTGCATTTTTTTTGCGTTTCTTTACGAAAATTATTAATTGCTGTAAAATGTTGGTAAGATGGGATCCTTGCGAAATGTTAATTTACATTAATTCGTTAATATCAAGTATTTTTATTTGATGACAACTTATTCTTTGAAAATTCTAGTTATTCAAATTTATATATTTAATGACTCCATTACTAAATCCCACAATACCAGCTGAGTGTTTTTATAATCAAGCACAAATTCGAACATTTAAAAATTGAAAGATGCTTTGGAAATGAAAATTTGCAATTTTATTAGTTGGAACACGTTTTCATACAATTGAAAAAACACTTCACATTATTGTAGCAATAATTATTTTATATAATAATATTATTTAACAAGAAATAATTCCAGAATAAATCTTCAAATATACAATGTCATTGCAGAAATGTAAATAATACAAGATTATTTATTAATAATAAAAGAGATGCAATTTTGGAATATTTTAAGTAAAATGTTGATATGATCCAATTATAACATATATTTTATATTATGACTAAATATTTCAATAATTATTTTTTCAATAATTATTTTCAAGTTATTTTTTTTTTAACATAAAAATATGTATTTGGAAGCAGCATATATTAATATTGTAAATATTATCTTTGATATTATTTGAAATAATCGTCATACATCAATATTGAAATAATCAGATACATAATTAAATCGCAGAAAACAAATTATTTTGTATTTTTTTAATACTTTGTAATAAACAAATAATAAACATATCATTATCTTAATAATATTTTATTCTTCTTTTATGAATAACATTTTTCTTTTATGAAAAAACTATAAATAATATTCAGTAATACATAAATAATATTCAGTAATACATAAAAATATTCAGTAATACATAAAAATATTACGTTATCATATTTTTAAATCATAAATTTATCAATTACATAATAATAATCTTCTAAAACAAAGTTTAAAAATTAAAATATAATATTTATATTTATATACGTATACTGTCACTAGTACAAGTTGCATATATAACTTATTTTTGATCTTTGTATTTACGAAAAAAAAGTCATATTTTTTTTAAACTTTATTTTTTATTAATTTTTCTTTTTTAATTGATATTTTTAATAAACCGATTTTTAATTTCTCTTTTTTTGTTTGACTAGTTTCTATGTCATAATTATTTTTTTTTATATTTGTTTTCAAGACATCTACTAATGCAGTTTTCGCTTCATCTAATGTTTTATTTTCATGCTTTCTTTTTGTAGATTTCACATTTGTAGAATGGTTGACTTATCTGCGATTTCAATTTTTTCCTATTCCAAGATTTCTAATCAACTTGTTTATTTTTCATTACATACTAAAAATTTAAAATACATAGTAAACTTTCACAGACTTTCTATATTTTTTTGTAACTTACTGCAAATACTTGTGCCGAATCATCATCATTTTCTACTTTTAAAATTTCAATAATCAATATTTTCTTTTTGTTTAGTGATATTCTACATGACATGCAAATTTCAATGTCTTAATCTTCAATTTTTTCGCTGATGCTCCAACATTAATTATTAGAGTCGAAACAAATGCGCAGAATTTTGTAAGATTTTTAATGATTTACTGAAGAATTAAATTTTGTATTCTATTTATTTGTTGTAAAAAAATGTAATTATTTTGCGCACAAATTATTACGCCTGAATTCCATATGTTTTTTAATAATTTTGTTGAACTTCAAGAATTCTGTTTATATTATGAAAGACTATATCAGGACCATATTGTGCCTCTCTTGCTATTATTAATCACGGTCATAATCGATCGATCAGGTTAATCAGAATTGTGAGATCAGCCTGTATATAATATAATTTATTTTTTCTTTTTGATCCAGATAAAAAGATACGGTGTAGTTAAGTTAATCATAACTGCTACCCGCTAAACAAAATTATGTTGAAATAATTATAACATTGCGTTCTTATAACATTGCGTTATAACCATGCAACATTTCGCATTTTGTCGCATAAATGTTTTGGTAATGTTCCAGAAATCGAGTAAGATTACTGTTTACATATGCGGCGTCACATTTGTAACGTTTCTGTGACGTTTGTAAAACTTACTTGCGATATTAGGAACGTTTAGCTTTAGTTCCAGAAATGTTTCTGTAATGTTCCAGGAACAAGAAATGATCCTCTTGATTTACATTTAATGTTATAATTTACAACAAATTATAACATTTTTGTAACGCGAATTTGGACACTTTAAACTTTTGTTTAAGGTAATTTTATAGATTCGTTTTCATGCTGATGCTTGACGCTCATTTTTAGCATTAAAACAGATCACAACAAAATTGATACTTGATGCTCGTCAATTTTTATCATGTGACCTATTTTGACGCTAAAAATGAGCGTCAAGCGTCAGCATGAAAAGGTATCTTAAAACTTACTGTAAGGCTCTTGAGTACTTACTCCAGTCATATTGAATCGTGACATCATAAGCGAGAAATGTGTCATAAGCAATACATTAATTTTTCTTGCATGCCATTTATAAATAAAGAGAATGGATGAAATGGAATAATGAGATGGCTTTAAAACACTTATAAAAATGGACGAAAACTATCCTTATCTCCCTTGACAGTCAGTAAATAGTCGTAAAAAGCACGTGCGTAGAGTGCGTTTATTAGTTTTTACTCAATGCGTATGCGTAGCCTTTTTACTTCACGAGCTTTTTTCGACTCTCAGGGGAGATAAAGAGAATCTTTATCCATTTTTACAAGTATTTTAAAGCTATCTCATCATTTCATCCAAATTCTCTTTACTTATAAATGCAAGAAAAATCAACATGTCATTTCTCGCTTATAACGATTCAATATAGCTGAAGTGACTAATCAAGAGTTAAAAAAAAATGTATATAAAAGGAAAGTTTTTCTCTAAGATAATGTAATTGTAAAATAATTTTCTACATTTCAAGGCAAACCTTCTTTATTTATAAGAAAATTTAATTGCCTTCAAAAAATCATTTCATTATAACAGGAATAAAAATTTCATAATGTACCTTTTATTCTATTGACGTCGATGGATTTTAATAGGAAAATGCGACATCGCCACTTCCATCTAGTGGCGGGACTGCATACTGCTCTTGAACTGCGAAATGAATGTTTCAGAAGCATTGTATGTGTTGAGGTAATGTTGAGGTAATGTTTTTATAAGTTGCACAGAAAATATTTTACACAAAACATTATTTCCACAAAACGTTTCTTCTCCATGAAACGTTTCTTTTGTCATCTTCCAAATGATATATTTAAGGCGAAAATGCAACGTTTCTGACACATTCCATGCAATAACACAAATATAATAAAACGTTGCTTTTAAATTACAGGATCTTTTATGAATCTATACATATGAAACGTCACAAATTTGCTAAGTACAGCCAAAATGTAACTTTTCCTGAGGATTTCATGTTTAGCGGATAATATCTGTTTAATTCAGAGCATTAATACTGCAAGTGACATATGAAAAATATAAACAACATGTAAAATTTGTCGCTCAAATGTTAAATTCAACGTTCATTTAAAAATTTTTTTTTTATATATTGGGTTGTCTGGAAAGTTCGTGCCGATTTTGAAGGAAAATTGAAACGCAGAAGATTTAAATTTTTAATTTCATTAAATTTATTAAATTTAAATCTTTTGCAGCAACTTTCCGAATGACCCAATATAAAATTGTCGCTGAAACTGCTTGTTTGAGTGGCACTTGTGAAAATGCATTTTTATTTTTTCTCTTTTGTGCGTGCCAGATGTTACTCATATAAAGGTCACTTTGAAACTGAATTATAAACACAGATATAAACGGTCGACTCTTCTTGACCATTTTATTTGAAATTTGAAGTATTATTTTGTTCAACCTAATACTTTAAATTCTTTAAATAGAAACTTTATTTTTCGACTTTGACTAGTTTTTCGATATTTGGGACCAATGTGCGTATATGTACGTGACTGCATGCGTACATGTTATCCAAGTTTCCACCTGCCCAACGTTTTATGGTGAACGGTCAAAGACCTCCTCTTCTCTCGCGGTAGCGTTCAAATCAATTGATACGTCAATCGTACATTCGTCGTCGCGAAAGTCTCTTCAGCTTAAAGAAGCATTTTTGTAACGAAAATATAGTATGCATAAATATTCAAGATGCAGTTGTTCATAATTTACAAAAAAGGCAATATATTTTGAAACGATAATGAAAGAGAGGAGGAGAACAGGGAAGATAATATAACAGCGAAGTAAATATAACAGATAGAAAGCGTGCAGGAAGTCTTGAATTCTAATCAACTGTTGCATGATTCGAGCAAGATTGAGAAATGCCTCAAAAGTGATAAATGAACATAAAAGTCCAATTGAACGAATAACTTATTAATTTTCAATTATTTCTGCACACTTATATTGCAAAATATTGATCAGATGCATAAAGTCGAATAATTCAAATTCAATAAATTCAAAATTCGAATAATTAGAAGAAGAATCTTTTTTCAAATATAAAAAATATTTAAAGAAAATTTTTCTGAAAAGGAAGAAAAAGGAAAAAGAAAATAATATTATGTTTTGAAAGATATAGATCTTACTTATTTTTGAAAAAGAAAAAATGTCTTATCATATAAATTTGATTTGCAAAATGATATTCACGTCGATATCCACATAGTATACTTTATCCAAGAAACATCATGAGAATGTCCTTAGAATTTTCAGAGAATATAGGATTGAACATCCTCTGAATATTTTTAGGATCCAAAGATCTGTCCTATACGAGATATAATCATATAATATCATTATTTTAAAAGATTAGCTATCGAGAATAGCTCATATTAGGATTACTATTCCTAATAGCACACTTTATCTGGGATATATCCTGGGGATATCCTTAGGATGTTCGAAGAACATACAGCGTCCTCTGGATGTTCCCTAGAAGTCTATGCTATTAGAAATACTATGTTTTGCATCTTTTCTTTTAACTTTGCACCTTTTTCCGAAAATTAAATTGATACGAAATTTGTCTCCCTTTCAACGCACGGTCCTGACAGGTGGAAATCATGTGGCCGCTGCGACAATCACGAGAACGGTCGAGCGAAGTTCTATTGCGGGTCAACATGGGGAAGGGAGAGCGATCAGCGCCACCTCGTTCCTTGATAGCAATGACTGTGGTGGTGGTCTCATTGCGCGCGACTGCTCCATTCACCGGATGGTCCGGATTCACCCGTTGGCCGTTGTAGCGATCTGATGAGTCTCGTGACTTTCCGTGTTCGTAGTGCCCGCACTCGCGTCCACGCGCAGTTGCGCTTCTTCGGCAACGTGATCAAGAAGTAGATACACACACACACACACACACACACACACACACACACACACACACACACACACACACACACACACACACACACTACATATATATATATATATATATATATATATATATATATATATATATATATATATAGTCGAGTAGTACAGTACGTAG
>NW_012130067.1:9719545-9729792 GCF_000143395.1 Atta cephalotes | reverse complement strand
CCCCTGTGTGCCTTGGCAGTCTCAGTGATCTAGCGGTCAATTCGTTGGTGTGTGGTAATCTGTCGGGAAATGTGTCGCCGTTGTCCGACCGGCTATTGAAAAGTGCAAGCCGCTCCCGTTCGAGCCGCTTCGATTCTTGTTACGTGAAAAGGATCTATGCTCCACAATCCACGGATAAAATGACGGTTGCTGGAAAGGTAAACTTGTTGGATCTGACTATTGATCGCGGATCATTGCGAGACTTTCGCGCTTCTGGACACCGTGTCAAGATCATTTAAATCGTTGGATATCATGAAATATGTATTTAAATGAACTTTTGATTGTTAAATGAACTTTGATTCGAGGCTTTTCTTTTAAAGAAAAAGCTTCTTCATTCAAAAAACTGTCATTGTTTTCAAAATTACGTGTTATAAGTCTCGAGTTTCAGCTCCTTAGTACTTGTTGCTTGATATCGCTTATTCATACTACGATTACAGTTTATTTAAAATATTTGAAATCGCGCCACATTTTTTAAAATTGCAAACTTCGAAACAGATTTCCATGAGAATGTCCTCCTTTTTTACTGCATGGTAATGTATTGTATATACAATCGGTAGTAGAATTATTCAATTATTATCACAAGTCGCAAAGATGAAAAATATGATGATATAGAAGTATTATAGTTTCGTTCGCGCTTTGTAAAGCTCTATGTTACCTCTTAATCTTTTCTCTATACGTACAAGAGGATCTACAATCTACTATCTCGGACTATAACGTCGAATTTTGACACGGCGCACAAACGTTATCGCCCTTCTCGTGGCGTGATGTTACACGCCATAACGGACAGACGTTAAAGACTATAATTATTCTCATGATTAGCTGTCATCCGGTTTACATTTAATAGATTCACTCGGCCGCTAATTGGTCGCCCGATATTGCTGATAAATTAAGCGACAAGAAGAGTGATAGATAAGCAAACTTCTAATTTTTTCCATGAAAGTCGCGCCATTCCTCATATAATTACATAGTGTACATATGGCAATAATGATGGAGCCAATGTTTCGAGATTATTTGGAATCACGTGATAATATATAAATTTGTATTTGAGGTGTTTATTCAAAATGATTTTCAACAAATCTTTTTAATTATCGTTCTCTAATCAATTCATATTAATTTGTTTCAAAACGAAAATATAAATAATAAGAAAAAAAATATAAATAATAAGAAATTTCTAGCAAAGTTTAGAAAGGAAGCTAATGAAATTCTTTAGTTTTATTCTTTAACAATTTTCGTGTAAAATTTTAATGCTAATTTAAAATTTAAATGTAATTGTAAACGGTTTAATTATATTTAAATTATAATTTTAATTAAATTAAATTATAATAAATTTAATTAGAATTAAATATAATTTTATTTTATTTAATTATAATTACTCTATAAATTAATACATTATAGTATAATATTCTTATATAAGACAAAAAATACTAAATTCATAAGAAAATATATTTACTATAGTACAGTACAATATATTTATTATAATCATATTAATTATATATATTAATTAATTATACAACTCTCTTATTATAATCATAATTAAATTCAATTAATAATTATATCCTTGATATTATTAAATTTAATTATAATAAAGATATAGTATACTGACAATAAATCAGAAAGTTACGCGACGATGATGACGACCTTTTTTCGATGTTTCTGCTAAAATAAAATTCTTCAAAATAAATTAATTAAGAATATTCAGAAAACGTTATTTAATTACTGGATACTTTATTTCGTCCGAGACGAAGAGGAAACGTATTCGATCGCGGTCGAATCGTGTTTGGTGAACGCGCACTCTCGAAGGCGCGCTTCCGGGTTGGAATACTTGACGTTCTGGCCTTTCACGCAATCGTGCGAGAGAGTACGGCAAAGTGGACACAGCCGCCAATCGGGCTCGCATTAATCACTCGAAACTCGGTTTGCGCCAGTCCATTCGGTTGGAAGTGTGTCGAATCCGGTTGAATCTCGTACCACGCCTCGTATGCGGCGAGGATGAGCGCAAAAATGCGACAGCTATATACAAGCGGATACTCTTTCCGGAGTAATGGTTGTCGATGAACAATTCTGAACTTTTTTAACAAATTTGGATTTCTCATTCACGAGGTGAAGAGAAAATTCTTTTTTCATGGTTTACTAAATAATATTAGATTAGGGAAAAAGTTGCTTTACAAGTTGATAAAAAGACTTTTCCTCAATATATCTTCATTAAAAATTATCAAAATTTAAATTTAAAAAAAAGAGTTGTAAAGCTTGAAATTTCTATTTTTGAATAGTTAGTTATATTTTTTGTACGTGAGTTTTGTAATTTTTATATAAAATTACAAAACTCACTTACGCGCTGAAAAAAATTAAAAATTTTATTTTCACTTTATTAATCTGTAGCGTATCCCCCGTCATTTTAAATGTTTGTAGTTTCCTAAATCAGTTTTATTTATATTATTCTTTCTCTTAGTCTTTTCATAATATAATTTGAAATTAAAAATTGGGGTGCAGGGTAACTGCCATACCTGTCCGTAAAATAAACAATGAGTTAACTTAATCTTTATAATAATGTTGCTTTATAGTGTCAAATAACTCTATTGGCTGAAATAATCGTGCATATGTGGAAAAACTTTTGAAAAACTATCGCGTTACATATTTATATCTTGCAGAATAGCATAAATAAATATGCATATAATTCAAAATGTTTTATAATGAAGTGAAAAGATTCTGGAAAATCTTATATATATTCACTTACTTTATACAAATAATTCTTGTAAAATAAAAAGAATAAGAATACGTAGCATTAATGCCTATTGTGTTTTGTCAAACGCATTCATTTTTGCTTACCTTACGAAAAAATTATTGTAAAAATTAATTATTGTAAAATTGTAAACAGTATTATGAAACTGCTTATACTATCCGATAGAAGATACTTTTCAGTTTGTACTTATGTGTTTGTATATATTTTAAAGTTTTATTTTTACCTTTTGTTTAAGAAATATGGTCTAAAAATAAAATGGTATGTCGGTATCAGCGACTTTCCTCTACTTTTCACATAAGAAATTATGCAAAATGAGCATTGCGTGGTGAGATTGACAAGACGGAGCGACATAACGTTAAGAAATGAAGCGTCGCACAGAAAACATAATTTTTATATGAATTATTGTATATACAGAAATAAGGGAGACGTTGAAAGCTGAAACTTTCAGTTTTTTTAATGCAGTTAATTTCGTTATTCTACGACAACTTCTGACAATTCTACAATGGATTAAAAACGATATGTTGCATGCAATTCTGGCCTTTTTTTATAAAATCAGTTATAAATCGGTACTGAATTATTAAAAAAAGAATCACTTGCAGAATATATTTCAGTACATACTTTATACTTTAATTCTACGAAAGGAAAAAATTTTTTTTAATTTTCTTTATAAAATTAAACTAAACTTGACGTTTACAGCAATTTTCAAATTTCTTGATGAAACGTAGGACTTGAAATCGTCGAAACTTTGCGAAAAATTTTTAAAAAAGCAATTGAAAGTTTAGAATGTTTAGATCCCATATCGCAATATTCTGTTATATTTCGAATTTTCATTTATTTACATAAATACGCGAGTTATTGCGAAAAATTTGTTTAAACAGAAATCGGATATTTAAAATCATCTTAAAATGCCATAAGTTTTTATTTATTAGCATCTTAAAATTGCACTTAAAATGATTTTAAAATAAAAACAGACTATGAATATCGATTTATGAATACCAGTCATAAGGTACGTTTGGAAAACGAGCTATCAGCACTATTACGTCATTTTATCTTCGTTTTACGTTAAACAAACGATAAGCAAATGGAACGCTGATGGCCAATGTACGACAAATCAAGTATTCATCTGCATGCAGAATGAAGATGCAGTTTCCTTTTCATACGCAAGAATTTAAAACTTACAATTAAATGTGTATATACAGGTATCCCACGTAACTGTGATCATGATTTTTCCAGCACTTCCGATGATATGACAAAAATTATTTTGAATAAAAGTTAGTCAGTTTTCAATTGACTACAAATTGCAATATTAAAAATTTACAAAGTTTCTTTTTTTAGGATAAAAGTCAAGGTCACCCTATAAATTTTTTTAAATGGTACTACGTATTTTTTACTTTATAATATTGTAACTGATGTTAAGACGAATTCAACTGCTATATTATGACCTTGAGATGACCTTAAAGTCAGACGTATGAAATCAATCAATGTTTTCGTGAAAAATTATTTTATTTGTATTAAATTTTATATGGACATATTCTACAGTAGAAAAGAATTTTTGTATTAGTTGCATATCAATTTTCTCAGGAATACATTTTACAGGAATACATTTTCGACAATTGAGACTACGATTTGCTCTAATGTCAAACTAAGAAAGAACACAAGTATAAAGGAGATTCTAACAGCGCTCGAACTATGTTACAAGTACTACAAATTATGTTGACATTTTTCTACGTACACACTACATACATATACATGTGTAATAAATTGTGAACTACACTCGGGAATACCACGAATTCAGAAATGATTACGTCGGTTCCTCAATTTGTCTATAAGTATACATTTTTTTCTGAATAATGTAAAATTAAAAACATGTAAAGTTAATACAAAATAATTTTTCACGAAAACGTTTCCGTTCATTAATCCCATACGTCTAATTTTAAGGTCATCTCAAGATCATAATATAGCAGATCATTGAACTTATCTTGACATCAGTTATAATATTATGAAGTAAAAAAATAGTGCCATTTTAACAAATTAGGGTGACCTTGATTTTTTTCCTAAAAAAGAATATTTTGCAAATTATAATCAATTGAAAACTGATTAACTTTTATTTAAAATAATTTTTATTACATCATCGGAGTGCCGAAAAAATGATCACAGTTACGTGGGACACTCTGTATGTATAATATATATGTTTTTTTAATAACTCACAATTAGTATAGAGGAGAAGGTAGTGTTATGATATCATTTACATTTTATAACTTGAATAACCAATATGTAAATTGAAAAATTAACGGTTACATTCGTTAAAGTATTGTTCAATTGATTCTAGATTTACAGTTATGAAATATTTATTACTAGGATACTAACTTAGTTCAGTCAACTTAAAAAGTCAACTTAAAAATTTGGTTTTGTTAAAAAACTAATATTTTGTTGTAAAATTAATAGAAAAGTAAGACATTACAAAATGTATGCAATTTATATATTTACACATAATTTTTTCTGCATATAACAATAATAATAATAACAGTAATAGCTTTATTGCGTTTCACATTTACAAATTAGATAAAATGGGTAATATTGTACAAAGAAACCAAGATAAATGTGCAAGTAAAAGCTACAGCGATATAGCTGGTATATGACCAGTAATATTAGAATGACAGATTCATTACAATGAATATAGTACAACATTACAGTGAATATGATATTTGAACGACAATATTAATTGAAATGAGATAAGATGAACTGTGAAGTCTTTCAGTACTAAAAATCTAGTACATACAACATAGTACATACAACATAGAATTTGCAGCAATATCGTTGCAAAATCTCTGCAATATTGCTGTAAGATGTAACATTGCTGCAATGTTACAGCAGTATTGCTGCAACTTTGTGCTATAGGGGTATAATATCAATTAGATTAACAATAGCGCTATAATCGATTTATGAAATAATTATTTTGATACGAAAATCTTGAAAAAGAGATCGTAAATATTCAACACGCGTAGGAGGCCACATTGGCAAAATATCATGATATTGTTTAATTTTGCATAATATGAAATGTATGTACAGTTAAATAAAATATTAAGTAACAAACAACACATTTAAATAAATAAAATTTAATGTTCATGTGATACGCTCAAGAAAAATAAGGAAGTTTGTATAATTAAATGGTAAAATATACCTTAAAAACATTTTGAAATGATTGAAAATAAAATTATGTTATAATTCTGTATTAAGTATATTAACATTATAATGTAACGATGAACTACTGAACTAATAATTCCATAAGTAATCACTAGAATTTCTAATAGATATTAAGAGAGATTTGTGAAGCTAGCACGACATTTTATTAATATAAAAAAAAATAATGACAGTTTTAGTAGCACTCTTCATAATTCTACAATTGCATACAAAAATTAAAAAATTCCACATTTTTCATATAAAAAAACCAAATATGAAAATATAACTTGTTAACTTCGCAAATCTATCACGACAATTTTCCTCTAAAGTAAAAGAAAATATTAGCACTTTTAGCAACAATTCTTGATAAAATTTCAATTTTTATACATATTACGTGGGTCACTTGATAAGTTTGGTAAATTTCCATGAAATGGCGCTACAATCCATTTGATGACGCGACATCTCGAAAGATCCACTCTTCGAACTCCTTCAGGCCAAATTTCAGCCAGAAAGAACGCATAATTCATGTTTGGTAGTCATTTGAAGCGAGATTGGCGCGCAAAAAAGTGCTCTTCCATTAAGACAACGCGCCGTCCCACAAGTCGACCGTTGCAATGACAAAACTACGAATTGGGCTATGAATTGATTCCTCATCCACCCTATTCTCCGGATTTGGCCCCGTGTGACTTCTTTTCAAACTTAAAAACTTGGTTCGATGGGAAGAAATTCTCGTCAAATGAGGAAGTCATTGTCGCCCTCAATGAGTATTTTGCAGACTTTGAGACAGCCTACTTCAAATGACTATCAAACGTGAACTATGCGTCTTTTCTGGCTGAAATTTGGCCTGAAGGGGTTCGAAGAGTGGATCTTTCGAGATGTCGCGTCATTAAATGGATTGTAGCGCCATTTCATGGAAATTTATCAAACTTATCAAATGACCCACGTATATAGAAAACGGCCAGACATTTAAAGAAAGTGTCGTGTTGATTGCTTATGTAATTTTATGAACAGTTCTCATTAATTCTAGTAGAGTTATATGCTCTATAATCATTTTTAAACAGAATTCCGGCCGCTACGTATTTTTTATTAATTTTCATATTAATTTTTAATATCTGGATATAGCATGACAACTTTGTTTAAAAATGATTGTAGAGCCTAAAACTCTAGAATTAATGTCACTAAAATTGCTACAAGCAATTGCTATCAGCACGATACTTTTTTCTGCAAGTGTGTTAGATCTAGATAATACAAAATTAATAAAAAATGTGTAGCGGCTGAAACTCTGTTTAAAAATGATTATAGAGTATAGAATTCTATTAGAATCAATTATCGAAAAAACTGCATAAGCAATCGACGCTTTCTTCAATTGTCGGTCTGTTTCCCGTGTATATAAAACGTAAAAATTAAGAATTGTAGGAATTTTGTTTTAAAAATGTATATATTAGTATATCTTTAGAACTATCAAGAATTGTTGTTAAAAGTGTTAATATTTATGATTTTTTTATTTGGTTTTTTTAATATAAAAAATGCGAAACTTTTTTTTATTTTTATGTAGAACTGTATAGAAGAACTATGAAAAGTGCCATTGTCATTATTTTTTTTATGTTAGATGTGCTAGCTTCACATATCTCGTCAATGGGCGATATATACTTTTGGGATATTATATTCCAAACGACACGCATTTTTATGCGTGAACATAATGAATTCAGTAACGTGTGAGTTTTTATAAGACGAAATCAACTTCCCACGGAAAGAAATTAAGCGGACGATTCTTCGTGTTCCGACCTCTTTCCTGCGGTCAGACCGCAAGGAAAGCGTGTCAGCGATGACAATGATTCTAGTTTCTAACATTTTTTGTTTGTTAAATTATGATCGGTTAAAAAGTTAGCAACTTAAAACTTGTATAATAATTTTACTTTATTTTGCGATAAGCAAAACGAAAAAAAAATTTTGCATAAAAAGAAAAACGACGAAATTTTGATGTTCATCTTTTTTGACTAGTACATCATTTCCGAAATGAGCATCCACTATCTCCTTACAATATTAAAGTGTCAGTAAAGTACAAATAGCGAATTGATTATAGGCTCAAAATATTTCTCTATTTACATGCTTTTGAAATATGCATAACTTTTATATTTACTTTTTAATTTAAGAACTGTATGGAAATTACATTAATTTATATGAATTTTTTTTAACTAATTATCGTATAATTATTTTTTTTAATGATTTCCTCACAAAATGCATAAAAATAACATGCTAATTAGTCTTTAAAAGCAATTCATATGAACTAATGTAATCTTTATACATTGAGTTTTTAAATGAAAAGTAATCATAAAAATCTTATGCATATTCCGAGAGCATATAAGAAAAATATTTTGAGTCTCTAATCAATTCACTATTTGTATTTTAACTAACATTTTACTCTTGTAAGGAGACAGAATATAGGTGCTCACTTCAGAGATGGTTTAGTGTCAAAGATCATAAAAATATTGTGTGTCCATTTGGAAAATAAATAAATGAAGGAACATTTTAAGCTTATAATCACAATTTACTATCTGCATTTTATGTGGAATTTTATTCTTCCAATGATATACAGAGTGTCTCTCCGGTAAAGACGGAACAACGCTTTCTGAGATCATTTTGAGACGAAAATCTTAGTACAAAAATGTTGAAAGAAAATATTTTTTTAACATAACATCAATACTTATATTAATTAGAAAGTTATTAGTAATCAGAAATATCAATAATTAGAAATATATAATTGTATCTTCGCATACATAATTTTTACATCAATACTCATACAAGAAGCAATAATTAGTTTTCACTTTTAACATTTTTCGTTGTACTATACTCGAATACGTAAATTTTAGACAGTATAATTCGCTAACTTTAAATGTTTATAATTTAAAGAACTGTTGTAGCCTCGACATTTTGGTATTAGAATTTTTGTCTTAAAATAATCTTAAAAATCTCTCTTAAAGCATTATTCCGATCTTTACGAGACCCTATATGTCAAACTTTATTGACATACATCTTTTGAACAGCTACAGATATATTAATTTGCTTTGTAATCTTGAAAGTATATATGAAAAGCACTTACTGTACTAACTTTTTAATTTTATGAGAGATCGGGATAGTTGTTACAGTTAGTTGTTACAGTTAGTTTTTTTAGTTGCCACAGGTGGCAGCATGTTTATGAATTTTTATGAATTTTTATATGTGATTCTTATGATACTCTACTGTGATTCTTATGATACTTTACTTCTCTGATACTCTATAACTCCACTTAGTTTAGTTGTCATATTTGAACTCTAGAAGATGCTACGTACATTTTATGTATATTTTCTTCATTTTTACTATAAAAAATAAATATTTCATTGTCTAAATCGCTTGTGTTATTGTATATATAAGTTACAGGTATATGATTATCTTATTGTATATTTTTTTTGTATATATTTGATTGTAATAACACACTTTACTTGAATCGTACAAATATATGTACTGATTTTTCGATTTGTATTTTTTCGAATTGAAAATGGAAAGTTGGGACAAGTTCTTGTTACTTCGATCAGAGCAGGTTGTTACAGTGTAATTTACCCCATTGAAAACAATTTTTTTTCTTCTATAGAATGATGCACAGACTTTTATAAATAAACTTCGTCTCTATGTTTGAAGATAGCGCTGGATAGCGTCATATTTGTGTTCACTTACTCTCACATGTATAAATCACACGGAATTAATAACGTTAGTGTTTTCACATAAATTTATGCGATATTCATATATAGGACGCACATACTTACGCATATATGAACTGAAATAAGGACAGCTAGGAATCAGGTTCATCTCTTTCTATCATATTGAATTCAATCTAGTTATAAAAATCTGTGGAAAGATATGATCTTATAAAAAAAAAGATAAACAGAGGATCTATAAATGTAAAAATGCGACAGCGGCAAAGAAAGTTAAAGATGGCCAATTTCTTTGTGAGAAAACCAGCAAATATGTGTAATATTAATTTTATGACTTTCCAACATTAACTTTAATAACTACAATTAAAGAAAAAATTTTTTTTTGTAATAATATATTTTTTAATTTTATATTATAAAATAAATATTCCTTGTGAAGTATTTTGTTGTTTTGATTTTATTATAATCTTAAATTTGTTTATATATATATATATATATATATATATATATATATATATATAATAAGTAGTATATTAGTTAATAACTAACTAACTTCGTCCACTAGTAGTAAGTTATTACTAAACTTATTTATTTAGTTATTA
>NW_012130067.1:9717325-9719525 GCF_000143395.1 Atta cephalotes | reverse complement strand
ATTTATCTAAGAAAAGGAATGATTACTCGTGTGAAATACTAACTTGAGATTACAGATATACTAAATATATAATTATTATAATAATATAATAATATATATATATATATATATATATATATATNTAAAATTATATATAAGGGGATGTTAACTGACGTTAAGCCAGTGCCCCTTGTCAATCATAATTTTCTACTAAACCGTTCGAGCACAGTAATTGAAACTAGAGCGCATAATTAACAAATAAAAAGCACTTAATTCTGATATAGGTGTCATTTTGATTTTTTGTGGGATGTGCTAGTTTAAAAGAAATAAAAAACTTGCCAACTGTTCAGAGACAGGATATATAATCTCAGATATATAATCTCTTCGGTTGCTTTGTTTCATTATTTTTATTTTAGACTTTATTCATGCTCCATTGGTGAATCTATTTTAGTACTTGATAAAGAAGTTGACTTAGTTACGATAAATAAAAGATATGAAGGCCTGATCCTACTTATGTTGCGTAAGAAATTATAAGGAGATTCTCAAATCAAATTGTGGAATTATTTCACGTATGTATAAAATATATAATAAAGAAAATAGTGAATGCTCATTGCAGAGCAATAATATATAGAATAAAGGACCAAATACAAGCGAATTTAGATGTTAATATATTTAAAATAGCATTTAATAATCTAATAAAATCGTATACATACACACGTTTCGGTTCACAGAGTTTTCTCTCAGTTTAAGTACGCAAAATAATAAATAAATTAATAGAGGAGAAGATAGTATTATGGCCATTGTATAAGATGTTGTCCTCCTTAACATCTTTGTTATTATGTAGCGAATCCTAATGATTATGGAATTATTTTTTCAGTAGCTCGCTGTTACATGATGCAATATGCAATAGCCAACACTTATTATAATTTTTATCACTCAATTATAATAACACTTATTATAATTTTTATCACATTTTTACTTTCAAGTATTTCGAACGTTTCTAAAGTACATTTTAGTATTTAATTACATCTACTTCTTCATTTTTCTTAAACTTGAGCGTATTATAACACGAATGTATGTATATTTAAGTATATTATTTGCTATTTAATTTTATTTAATTGTATATATTTTGAGTTATGCAAATTTAAGCATGGTATTTTGCTAATGTGGCCTTCAATGCGTATTGATTACTCATGGTCTCTTTTTTGAGATTTTCATATCAAAAGAATTATTTGATAATCGATTATAGTTCTACACTGTTAATTTATAGTTTATATTACGTGTAAGATATTATTTTTAGTATTAATTGAGAAATTTTTTAGTACTAAGCAACTTATATATGCAGAAGAAGTTATGTGTGCGTACATATATTTATTTGCATACATTTAAAAAAATTATACTTTTTTATTAATTTTGTAACCAAACACTGTTTTTTTTAAACAAAACCAATTTTTAAATTTTATTTTTGTAGAAGGCCACATTATCATCTCTGTTTCTCTTTGAGTCATTAATGCACCGCTACATTTTTATAAATAATGTCCTATGTAATAAATGTTTCTTTGTATGTAACTTTGAGTTTAGAATCAATCGAACAACACTTTGACAAATGTAATCGTTAAGTTTTAAATTTAAATTTTAATTATTAATCATGTTATTATAAACTGTAAATAGGGAACCATAATACCACCATCACCCTTATTAATTTCCTAAACTGATATAACTTATAGCTAATCAGACAAACAAATCGAATGATGATTTGTGAAAATATAATCCTTCATGTCTAACGATAATAATAAGCAGTAAAAAGTCAAGTAAAATCTATGATAACTTAAATTCATCGTTACACAGTGAGAATTATGTTAAGTGTTTTTAAAAAATCAATTTACACAAAAAAGTTTTGTCTAAACAATTTAATGAAAAATCACAATAGTAAAAAGATTATTGAAATTTTAATAATGGGATTATTGGAGTAATTAATCTATATTAAAATGTAATATATAAATTTTATTAAATGTAAGTATTGTAAATATTTTGTCTTATAAAATGATTTATAAATTGCTTAGTAATTTTTATTACGAAGTTTATAAAATGTTTTTTGTATATTTCAAAAATTCTTATCATTGCAATAATATTTAGTAGATTGCCAAATTATCAACTAATTTTAACACTAAACATTGTAAAATTTGTAGCGAATTTTTATATATATATATATATATATATA
>NW_012130067.1:9708092-9709253 GCF_000143395.1 Atta cephalotes | reverse complement strand
CTCTCTCTCTCTCTCTCTCTCTCTCTCTCTCTCTCTCCCCCCTTCCTCCTTCCTTTTCTCTCTCTTTTCTTTATCTTTCTTTGTCTTTGTCACTTATGCTATGTACATGTTGTCGTCGTTGCTCTTCACGTGTACGATATATTAAGCTAGATCCGGGAGTAGTGGGCGACGATGCAAGGTTGTTAAAAAATTCGTCATAGCGTGCACGCAGCGTCACTAATTCAATTTCGGTTCTCGTAATCAACCAATGATCAATCTATCATTTATGAAGGGAGGGAGAGGGGAAGAAAAGCGGCATTCTAAGTCAATAAATTTCGTAGTCAGATCACATCGTCCATGTACCACGGTCGATTTTGTTTCTGTTTCTAGGAAACATATTCATTATTTAAAAAATTATTAAAAAAAATATATACATATATATAAACAAAAAAACAGGAGCAATATATATTCTCAATATTAATATTTTTTCTTCTTCTTTAGGTATAATACTGTATAATAGTAAATAATAAATATGTTCACTTATCAATATTTATAGTTAGTTGAAGTTAGCTGCTTATCCGATACATATAAAATACGTAGGTAGAAAAATCAAAACAATTCACTTCAAGTGAGAAGTAATTATTGTAACTTTTTGTTACACTTATTATGATACTTATTCTTGACTGTATTTCGATAATTTTGAATTGTTTATGTAATTAAACAATTAATAAATTTCTTAATCAATAAATCTTATTTTAAGAAATAAATTTTTTTCTCTGAAATTTTGTTCTGTTTGTTGATAAATAATAAAATAAAAACTAAAAATAGGCCAATCTTCAAACATTAATTTTACACTCCTTTAGGGTGAATTCGAACAACAAAAACAATTGCTTATGTATCAGGATATTCTTTATGTATTACCAAAATTTCATAATTTTTTAATTTTTAATTTGAGAGTCTATATTCTTAATTGTTGGCATTTCAACCCTATTCTTATGTGACTTTCTAGTTGTGTTCCTCGTATTTTGAGAAATGAGTGATACAAAACTTTTCATCACTCTCCACTTGTAACATTATGTTGTTTTGCTAGTGAGAACAAGCGATTCTGATAATCGGTATGTGTGTGTGTTTGTGTGTGTGTGTGTGTGTGGGGAGGAGGAGTGTGCGTGCGCGCGTGTGTGT
>NW_012130067.1:9703508-9708072 GCF_000143395.1 Atta cephalotes | reverse complement strand
TAGCGTAATTTATTATATATATATATATATATATATAAGATAATTCCGATATATATACCTAACATAACTTAATTTATTAAATGTTATTTATTATTTTTAAAGTATATCAGTAAAAATTTAAACTATATCAGTAAAAACTTTGTACTGTCTACTTATGAAAAAAATATTAGAAATCCGCTATATTTATTTTTCGTATTAAAAAAAGAACTTTTCAAATCCTTGCATTTTTGCCGAATATACCATAGGAGTGTTTATAGGGCTACTTATAGGACTACTTATAGGGGGAAAGGAGTATATACGGTTCATGAAAACTTTACAAATAATGCTTATAAATAAAAACATAGAATGACACAATAACTTATAAAATATGTTTACAAAGTTTTATTAAGGAATAAGAATGATATAAATACATATGTAAACGAAGTAATAGATAATAATTACAATCTTCCTACACATATTACAAGTGTTATTACATGAGGTACATATTTCATGTAATTCGTTTATTGCATTGCTTTAAATGCACTGAATGCAATCTGCGCACTTTGTATGCTTTGGGCATAATTCCGTCGTTAAAAATGCTATATATCTCAAATAGCTGGGATATACAAGACAAATTAAACAGAATACAAGATCGAAACACTTGTATTTTGTTATATAATATGCTTTACTATTTCTCTATACTTGTGTATCATGAAATAATCACTAAGTTTTAAATAATCACTAAGTCTTTTATGTGCTCTCATTTTATGTAAATTATAATTTATGATGGCGCTACTTATTACAGTGACAAATCAATTCAACTCACAATAATTAATATTAACAGGAAGAAACTGAAATCATAACACAATAATATAATATAAAGGCATTTAACAGAGTAATTGCGGGAAAATTACCCCCATTCTTTCTATTTTTCCTGACTTCTGCAGCGTAATCCCAGCGCGGTATATTTGCCAGAGTTATCCTATAACGGTCTTTCTTTACATGTCGTGAGTTAAACAGATACGCATCGAATATTGTAAGAACACTTTTACTTAGAAATGACTAATGAAAAAGAATCATCTTTTGATGAAATGTACACATATTTTATTAATTATTATAATTCATAATCATTAGAGAGAGAGATGCATTAAAGAAGATCAAACCGAGGATCGAAATATGCGATATAGTCTAGTGAACTTTATTGAATAAAATTTATATAAATACAAGTCTTGGGTCGGCTCTTATTGTTATTATTATACAATTAATGGTTTGATTTATCAGAGCCTTTAACTTATAATATTTATTAATATATGTATAATGAAATATAACGAAAAATTCTCTCTATATATACAAAGTGATTTGACAGGTAGATTTCATGTTTCAATAAACATGGGAACACATTTTTTAATCGACAAATAATAAAAAAAAATTGATTAATTAATAATATAATGCTTTAATAAATTTTTACATTAAAAGAAATTTTGCGTAGATTAGAAATCTGATAGATTTAATCAACACGTCTGTTGGAAAATGAACGAATTAATATTCTTCTAGAAGTTACTTATTGTTAGATATATAGGATTAATTTATTATATTATATTTCTCTCTGTTATATTTATATATCAAAATTTTTCTTAATATTAAAATAATTAGATCAGCATAACTTTTTAGTGAAAAGATCTAGTAAATATAAATATAAATTAAAGAAGTTTTATTAATCCAATCAAAAATACTAATCAAATTCTTATAAATATAATATAGCTATAAACTATTGAGAGTCTAATCAGATAATCAGTGATAATCAGAAATTAACTTTAATCAACATGAATTCTACCACATATATGTTGATATAATCGAAACATTTACAAAACGAGTCATTGGTGTAATATCAAAATTTGTATTTGGGAAATATTGTTCACTGAGAAATGACAGTGAAATCGATGTCGAATCGACGTCAATTTGATTTCAATGTCGAATCGACATTAATTCGATTACCATTTCTCATTGGGTTAGTAAATGTAACTTTAATTTTTATGTCAAGAAGAAGAAAAAATACCAAGGAGGCAAATAAGAACCAAATGAAATTAATTAATAATAGGCGAAAAGAAGAAGGGACGAAAATGAAAAAGAAATGACAAAGAAATGTGAATATTGTGCAAGATCTTTCTGTGAATACCTCGTATAACTGGCGTCACCGCGATTCGCGCGCGTGCTGATATCGAAATAAGTTGGGTGATCTCTGGTACTGGACCGTCCTCCTTCTGTTCTCTGCCGTTCTTTTCTGTAACATGTCTTCTATATATAGACATCACGGAACCAGTGTTGTTAGGCGAACCACTTTTTTAACGCATGCGCGTTTAAGTATAGCATCACTGCAGTATTACAGTCAGATTTTAACGGGTCTTATAAGTACCCTATTTTAATATTCTTATAAATTGCACAATTCTTTTTTGAAAAATCAATAATAAAAGAATTATAAAGCTAAATAAAATAATAAACATATTTATAAATACATATATAAAGATTCTTTAATCTTCTGCGAAATCCCCTGTAAAACAATAGATATGTACTTATCTCTTTATATACGTTACTGGATTTCTCTAGTACTGCAATGCGCCTGCGCCAAAAAGATGACTCGTCTAACAACACTGCCGAACTAGTTTCCGGAATATTTGAAGATGAAGCTTTTTAAAGGCACTTCTTCTCTCGAGCAATGGACATTATTAGATTTTAATTTTCAAGACTAAAATAAAATAAAAAATCTAAAATAAAAAATGTAAGAATAATATTAATAATCTTAAACTTCAAAATTTTATTATTATCTACGCTATTCTATTATGATGGAATCTATGTCTTTATAATAGATGTATCCCAGAATGACGAAATATTAGAAGAAATATAATTATGATATATGATGACAATAAATATTATATTATAGAATAGGGGAGTCAGCTACGATCTTGACCTTGACGTATGTTGTCAAAATCATAACCCTGTAAGTGATTCCCAACAGGTTTTAGTCGTTGCTCGTTATTTATTAACAAATAAAGTTGACAATATAAATTGTATTGAAGTAGAATATATTAGAATATATTTATTTAATATTTATAGTAAGTTTATTCACTATTTTATTCAGTAAATCATGGAACAACATAATTGCACCTATATAGTAATGATTTTGACTGTGACGTTTCAACATATATTGGTAGTATTTGTCGGAATGTGATGACTTTGAAATGGAAACAGAGGCATCCTAAATGTGATTTTCTACGCAAAATAAAGTTCATCTCCTCTGTCATAACAACTGTACGCAAAACTAATGACTATTTATGCGAAGCGAAGTCCATACCCATCCCTTCACTTACGGGTAGAAATTCGTTTTTAATTGAAGCAAATAATATTATATATAGGTTCAAATTTTTAATCTATCAAACTATAGACAAATCAATCAAACTATAAACAATGGATGAGATGAATCTCACTTTTCATGGAAAATTGGACGCTTCTAGGCAAGGGGAAACGTGGGATGGATTTCCTTCGCGTTTAAAGAACACCTCTAAACAGGAGGCAGGATGAGAAATGCCTGCTTTAATATTATACAAAAGTACCTGTTTGGGTACAAAAGAAGAACATTGTGTAAATTATATAGCAGAATATATATAATAAAATAGCATAAATACCTTGTGTTGAAAAATTACATTCTGTTAAAAATTATCTTGTTGTCAGTGCGCTCCTCGTTCTGATGAAATGAATGCACCAAGGTTTATGAAATGTTGGCATTAGCAATGGACAAAGATAACCCACAAATCTTTTAGTATCTTTGATGAAAATATTCGTGAAAACCTCAAAAGCATTATTAATAACTTTTTAATAAATAACGAGCAATGGCTATAACAGGCGTATTGCAGTACTAGTTTCCTGTCGAAGATCATTTAAGGTCATGACCTTAACGTATGTCAAGGTTATCGGAGCTAACTCCCTTATTCTATTTACCGATATCGATTATAACAATAATTATATTATTAGGTGTACAACTTTGCTTCCGCCGTTTTCCTATAGATGGCTTTAGCCTATAGTAAGTGGTGGTCTATAGTAAGTGGTGGTCGAAATAAATAGATAAATAGATATCATACAATAAACTTGGGTATCTGTCAACATAACCATAGAAACATTAGTCGATTTGTGTCTGCATCATAAAGTTATTCTCGATTGAAAATGTCAGTTTACGAACCAAATTCTCGTCATTTGCGGGAGGTTTTAATTTTTTGCTTCAATATGAAAAAATCTGCGGCTGAGGCTCATTTGAGAATGCTCTCAAATACTTATGGTGAGGCCGCTATTAGTGAAAGAACGTGTCGTAAGTGGTTTCAACGCTTCAAGAACGATGATTTTGATGTCGAAGACCGGCATAGCGGTGGAAGAGAGAAGGTTTTCGAAGATGCAGAATTGGAGGCATTACTTGAGCAAGACTCGTGTCAAAATCCAGAAGAATTGGCACGATCATTGGTGACTCAACAGCCATTTCAAAACGCCTCAAAGCCATGAGAATGATTCAGAAGCAAGGAAATTGGGTGCCATACGAATC
>NW_012130067.1:9684212-9698782 GCF_000143395.1 Atta cephalotes | reverse complement strand
CGCGCGTGTGTGTNTCTTCTTTCTTCCTTCCTCCCTCCTCTCTCTCTCTCTCTCTCTCTCTCTCTCTCTCTCTCTCTTTCTCTTCTTCGTCCTCATGTCTCTCTACTTTCACCTGGATCTCCGCTAATGATTACATCCGCCAACCTGGGAGAGCTATGCCCCATTTAAGATAATTTCTCGAATCAGAAACACGCGAATACCTTTCCAATCTCTCACTTTTAAATTGCGATATATAGTGTTTAAAAAAATATTAATTAACAATACAAATGTGTTGTTTGATAAATGAGAGAAATTTTATTTTAGAAAAATGTTCATGCTTATGTATCACAGTATTTTTATTGTTTTTATCATTTTTTGTTATTTTTTATAATTTTCGTATTATTTTATAATTTTCGTATTTTATAATTTATGATGACTATAAGTATAATTGTCAAAGGCGAAAATGCAAATAATACGATCGCAATTTATCTACAAAATTGAAATCTTACGCTGAAAAAAATGTTTTGATTAGATCAATAGACACCAATAAGGCGTATATGGATTAAATACCATGGATTTTTTGTATGGGGACACAGGAAGGAATTTGTATAGGTACCGCGAACCTATCAATAGTGATATTGAATTACTGACAAAATTAATTGAATCATTAGAAATAATTATATCACAAATGATACAAAGAACTTATCGAATTATTAATAATTTAATAAAACGTGCACACCTGTATATCAAAGTTCAAGGTGAGCACTTTGAACACTTATTGTTATATTATTTTTGTTATTTTATTTTATGTTATTTAGTTTAATAAATGTTTGGTTCATGTTATTAGGTTTAATAAAAACCAGTAATGTTGAATTTAATTTAATCAATTTAAATAACTTATTAAGCATTAAATGGTTAAATTATTTAAATATTTATATGATCTAGGCCCAATTGTTCCACGTTTTGATAAATTTTACCTGTTGGGTAAGTAGCAAGATTATCCAATCACATGCGTGAATTGCTAGATTTACTTAACAAGTAAAATTTATCCAAAGGTGGAAGAACCGGTCCTTATTACAACAAAATAATTTTAATATTTAATAAACAGTTTTTAGTACTTTTTAACAATAAATTGCAGATTTTAATAATAATTTAAAATTTTTAAAACAATTTTAAGATATTTTATATATATAATTTTTTAAAATGACTTTTAAAACAGTAAAAAAGATGTACAGAGTTTTATAATAATTTTTAACTTTTGTAAACTATTTTAAGATATTTTAAACAATTATTAATTTCTAAAAGTATTTGTATGCTATTTCAATTTTTAGATTTTTGTAACAATTAATGATAAGATTTTATAAACAATTTTAAGATTGTATTGAATATTTTTGTGATTTTTAAAACAAAATGCAGAATTTTGAAATATTTTTTATATTTTTAAAGCAATTATTTAAAATTTTTTTATTTTTAAACAATAATAAATTTTTTTCAATAATTATATCATTGCTTATAATAACTTTGATATTTCTTGAATCTTTTATTATTAAAAAATTGTATGTTAAACAATATTAACATTTTATAAACAATTTTAATTGTTTTTAAATAATTTGCGGATGTTTTTAACTAATTAGTTAAATTAAACGCAAAAAGTAATGAGAAACTTTGATACGATACAAATGTCTAAAGTGTTTCGCCTCAGTCTCGATTGTGTCGACACTGACCGCATGAATTTCACTGACTCGCGCCCATTCGTCAACTTCAATATCTTAGTCAAATTCTATTCATCGGATCACTTTTAGATAGAGCTTTTCTTAAAATTTCACCTTTACATTTTAAAAAAATATTAAGATTTAGAGATCGTTAGTGAACGATTTTTAAATCAAAGTTTTGATTTTCCTTAATATATGTTTGATTTGATGCAAAAATTAGAACTTTTTTAAGGATAGAACAAAATTTTTTCTATCCTTAAAAACGATCTTATAATCCAGTTAAATGTAACTTTTAAAGACCTTGTAGGAAGTCCCGGAAAAATTCCAACTGGATCTTCAACTCTGTTGTGGATGAATAGACCTACAATTTGAGAATAACGACCCATTTGAACGCTCGGAACATTGCTAAAATCGACCTTGAACTTGAAGTTTGATCATTAATTGGGCTATATTTCTTAAGGTGTATATCGTAAAGTTAAATGAATTATTGCATATTCAGCGACTAAAAAAACATATAGTACTCTTAAAATCCGGTTTAAGCCATTTTTGCATCAAATCAAATGTATTAAGAAAAATCGAAACTTTAAAAATTGTTCACTAGCTATCTTTAAATTTCTTAATATTTTTTGATAAAAATTTAGGGGTGTTCTTTTGGCATGAAATGGAAGCTTTTGATCTAAGTGACAAATTAAAAAAAATTTTTTTTCTTGACAGTCTAATATGTATACATATATATATTTCTTAAATATAGATATATGTAATATATCGTTTATGTCAAACTACGATAATAATTTAATCGATGAAAAGTAACTTTTATTGATTTTAATCCTCTAATTAACTCTAATACGTCCATCATAGAAACAGATGTGTATGATCGATTTACGTATAAGTTAAATATTTGAAGTTAAAACGGAAAAAAGGGCAAGCGTATCAATTTCTATGTTTGATTCCTTTTTTCTGTTTTAATTTTAATTTAAGACAGTCGTTATTGTCTATATTTTCTTTAAATAATTGACTGAAGGAATGAATAATAGCGAGCTACAATTTAATGAGATTGGAATTTAATGAGTATAACAAAGACTCGGTTAACTGACGGAATGTAAATGCATGATCAAGGAAATGGCGCTGTCACGTACGGATCGGTTGTTGTCGTTTGTTGGCACTCATTGCAGCCTGCAAATTATTTATTTCCGCATTGAGTGGTGATTTAATGAACGCTAGATATCGAGTATTCAAGATGATTATCTGCTAGCATCGTGGTTGTTATGAATTGATCTTCTTTTCTCTATGAATTGATCTTCTTTTAGTACATTGTCTATACATGTTATGATTTGTGGATTTTAACATTAAAAATAAATTAAATAAGATCCCTCATTTATTTCAAATTGACCATTAATTTTTTAAATTCTAATTTGTGATTTACATTCAACGAGCTACATTGTTATATTAAGTATTTTATTATTTAAATTTTATTTCGACTTTTATGTCATTTTTCTTTTGTACGAAGGATTCCTTCGTAAATCCTCAAATTTTGTAAACAATCGCATCGATTATTTTATATTCTATTCATGTTCAGTATACAAGTAATTCTTTTGAATTCTTCGAAATTACAACTAACAGGCACGTTATATGTAACTATTCACTGGATAGTTATGAATTAATGATTAATGATGAATTTCTAGAAGTTTAGTTGTTTGACTATGGTAACATTGTATGATTTCTACAATGACATATGGACTTAAGCGACTTCTACAATAATATGTGCGAAATATGTAATTCCGAATTATTGTACTGAAGATGATTCAAAACTGTGAATCGAAACATTTATATTAATTTATTTAGTTTTTATTAAAATTCAAACAAAAAAACTATTTTGATTCCTAGAAGCATTTCATCTTCTTCATTCCAAATTAATTAATAATAATTTTATAAAAAAGACAAAATTGTAAATATATATCATACCATTCTACAAGTAAATTAAATAATCATTAAATAAGTACAGAACTTTGCTAAAATTAACATTCGCATTTGGCAAAACATTTGATGGCTCAATTTTTGTTAGACAATATTTTTTAAACAAAAAGTAAAAATAAAACTTAAACATAAATACCAAAATTATTAAAATATGTCTTCTATCAAATAATATAAGTTTTTATAATACTGTTTGTAATTTTGCAATAATTAATTTTTTCGTAAGATAAGCAGCAAAAATGAGCGTCTAAAATGGGCTCTAAAACTGACATAGTAAGCAGTAACGTTATATTCCTATTCTTTTTCTTTTACAGAAATTATCTGTATCTAATGAATATATAATAAAAATTTTCCAGAATTTTTTCACTTCGTTATAAAACATTTTCATTGATATGCATATTTATTTTATGCTGTTCTGCAAGATGCAAATATGTAACGCGATAGTTTTTCAAGAGCTTTTGCATATACGCACGATTGCCTTCAGCTGCTAATAGAGTTAGTTGACCCTATAAAGCAACATTATAAAGATTAAACTCATGATCTGGTTTGCAGACAGATGTGGTGATTTACACTGCATTTCAATTTTAAATTTAAAATCGTATTATGAAAAAACTAAGAGAAAGAATAATATAAATAAAATTTAGGAAATTGCAAGCAATTAAAACGATAAACGTAATATTATTAATAATATAGCCACTATTATTTAAATTATGCAATTTGTAAAAGAAAATTGTAAAAATTTTATTTTCGCATTTCCTAGAATTCGTTTTTAGCTGATTTGGTATAGAAACAAGCCACAAATATTCGAATTATGAGTTTGTTTCTTTAATTAGCTAAATAGATTATGATTTTATTAGTATTAATAAAGTGCAATAGTTAATTTTTGAAAAATAAGAGGGTGTCATTTTAGGAGACCTATGTCAGTATCGGCGACTTTCCTCTACAAACCATTGACCAATTTACACAATTCATCGTGTACATATATGAAAAACTTAGTGTGAGTTATGTAAAATAACTGCTCTGCACTCAAGTGGTGAAATTGAAAAGCTAAACAGCGTTTTAGGTACAAGTCGAGTTGTTGTGTAACACTGTATCATATAGTTCTGTTGCTGGAAAGCACACATTGTGTATTTGCAAGTACAGTATAATTAAAAACAAATATTCCGTATTGTATACATTTATATACATTTAAATCTTGAAAATAATATGTTTTTTGTTTGAAAAATTGTCGTAATTGTCTTGGTGGAACAATTTCGCTGAAGTTTTGCTGAAGTTCTAAATTTTGGAACTCATTTTCATAAGAATTTTCTTAATAATGGAATTGCATTGATACTTTTATCTTCATCACACGAATAAACAATATGTTCTGTATAAACAATATGGAACTCCATTTTTATCTTCTGTTAGAACGTTTTTTTATTCCACGCTTACACTCGTCAGTTCTGGATTGCACTATAGTTCAGTTTAGTTGTATTGCAATCCTCGTGTAGGAACAAAAAATAAACCTATTATTTTTGTAGATATTTACTCATATTATGTATATACTTTCAACAATTACTCAAGTAAACTCCTAGAATGAATATTGTATTCTTGTATAATAATATTGTATTCTGTATTTAAAAAATATATGTATTTCATAAATTTATAAATGGAAACTTTGTAAATAAGAAATAAACGTTGCACAGAAACATATAAAATATTACTTTTTGCTCTTTATATTTGTACAAAATAAACGCACTATAAATATTGGTATGCATACGATTTTATAGTTCTTAATAGAACGTTTGATTCAAATTAATCGCAGTATGAAGTCTGTTCTTTTTAGCTGAACTTTTACAACCGTTTATCTTTCTTCCTTTTCTCTCCAAAAGAAAAGAAGAGGAAGAAAGATGAACTGATGCAAAAGTTTAGCCAAAAAGAACAGACCTATAAACGACGCGCTGAATGCAACTTTCCTAATAGCACAAAAGAGTGCTATTAGGAAATGCTATTTGCATATATGGCTGTTTTCTGTGGCTGAACTAGTGTACACTTTTGGAACTTAAAGTAAGATAGATATATAGTTTGATATTTGTTTAGCGAAAGAGCTAGAGAGTTCTAGAATAGTATAGTGCAGGAGCAGAAAACAGACCAAGGATTTCTATAATGTTGCACGAACATAACATTGAAACTATTGCAGTTACGTTGCACAATGTTTCTGAGAAGTCTCTGCAAGATTGCGGCAACGTCAAAATGTTCGCTTCTGTCTGTAAGAAACGTTTCTGAAATATTACGGAAACGTTTGTAAAATCTTTTGGTAATGTTGGTGCAACGTCCTCTTTAGTTTCATTTATTGCAAAAAAAAATGTAAATATGCGGGTAGAGCTAGGCAAAGTATTATTTAAGTATTTAAAATACAAAATATTCAAGTCAATTATATTAATTAATATCTGAATTATAAAGTACAAATTACTTTCAGTCTTTTGATTTGAAATACAAATTATTTCGAATATTTCAATATTTAAATATTCAAATATTAATTAATATAATTGACTATATTTAGCATTTCGTTTAAATATTTTAATGATGTATTTTGCACAATCCTGGCATGGACGCGGGAATAAATATTGTTAATAAAAAAAGCAAATGCTTTATTAAATTGCAATATTTTTATTCTTATGTTATTAAGTCATAATAGATTTATTTGAATAGTATATTTGAATAGTATACTTATTTTTGAACAAGACTTTGTTTCAAAACTTTGTTGGAAAAATAAAAATGAGGAGAAATTTTTGATTATTATATTCGTTTATTATATTCATTTTATCTTTGGCTGTATATGTATTAAAGCTTTACATAATATATTAAATTAATAAAATATATTAAAAAATGTATATAAAAAATATATTAAAAAATGTACTATGAAAATAAAAAATTTTTTGGATATTCTTTTTTTTTCTCTTCTTCCTCTCGCATTTCCTCTTCGATTCCATTATCATTTCTCACTGGGATCAAAATCTAATCTAACCTTGACAACATATGTCACAATCAAGGTCATCAGTGCTGACTCCCTCCATCTATAATATTTATTTACAATAAAAAGTACTAATTAAATGAAAGGAAAAAATATATAAAATTCAATGAGGTAATTCCGGTATATACGCCGCATCTATCAAAAACTTAATTTATTAAATATTATTTACTATATTTAAAGTAATCGAATCATATCAATAAAAACTTTGTATTGTCTACTACTATAAAAAAAAATATTAGAAATCCGAAATATTTATTTTTCATATTAAAAAATAAACTTTTTTAAACTCTTGCATTTTTGCCATATATCTTAAAGGGATATATGACTATTCATAAAAAGGAAGAATGACACAATAATTTATAAAATGCATTTATAAAGTTTTATTAAGGAATAAGAACAATAAATATGAAGTAATAAATAATAATTATAATCTTCCTACTTATATTATAAGTGTTATGACATATTTCATGTGATGCGTTTATTGCATTTAGTGCACTGAATTCAATCTGCGCACTTTGAATGCTTTGGACATAAATTCCACCCGCTAAAAATTCCGTATATCCCAAACAAATGGGGTATACAAGATAATAAACTAAATAAAAAAATACAAAAATGAAGCACTTGTATTTTGCTATACATCATGCTTTATTATTTCTTTACACGTATGTATCATGAAATAACCACTAAGTTTTTACGCGCTCTACAATAATCATTTTATATAAATTATAATTTATGATAACGCTACTTATTACAGTGACAAATCGATTCAACTCACAATAATTTCATTAATATTAACAGTAAGAAATTGAAATCATAACACAATAATATAACATAAAGGCATGTAACAGAGTTGCGGGAAAATTACCTACATTCCTTTTATTTTTCCTGATTTCTGTGACGTAAATCCTAGGGCAGCGTATTTCCCAGAATTACCTTATATATAAATATATGATATGATAAGTACAAGATATTGAGAATGTACTCTGGTATTGCATATATCAGAACAATCAATTTGTAACAATAATTAACTTTTATCATTTTATATTCTCAGTATCATTATCAAATCTAAAGAATATTACTAAAATGTAACTTACGCTAATTATTTTAAACAGTAAAGTTTTGATTCTTGGAGTTAGTGAGTAATTTAAAAATAACTAATATTTTTGGAACCTGATCCTCTTTTATTTTAACAGCAATTTTACAGTAATTAAAAAAAAATTTCATTCTTTCATCGTTATTTCCTCATTTACAAATTTTAAATACTATCGAAGCGACTCAATTTTTTTATTAAGAAAGTCTGTCCAAACTTTGCAGACGTGTTTTTCTAACAATATGTAACTGTGCTGGACAAAATGGTCAGTCTTTAAAAAAAGGCCATTAAAAACTTCTAAAAGTCTATTTTTGTCGCTTATGACTATATGTTGGATACAATATGTTTCCCCAATCGAGATGTTTCTTTGAATCTCGCTTGTCAATATTGTTGAATAAATGGATTAATCGGAGACATTTGGTTTCTTGAGTTATAGAATTCTCTATGCTGAGTATTTTGGGTGCATATTTAATACAATCATATTTGTCCTGATGTCTTAAAAAGGATAACATCACTCCTGAAAAATAACTTAGAAGACTACTGTACATATATTGAAGACTAAAAAATAATTTTTAATTTTTTCATGCACAAAATGACAGCGTACAAAAAAAAGCAATTTCGCAAAAAGATCAATACATCGCCATTTGTCCATAAAAAATTATTTTTTTATTCTTCAATATAAAGTCTTCTAAGTTATTTTTATAAAGTTATTTATTTATCCACAATACATTCTCAAATTTAGGTATTATTTTAGGGCCTCGAGAGTGGTGTTACTCCTTGACAAGAGTACTTCTTTTTTCTTTAACTTATCCGCATTGCTATTGGAACAAATATCTCTTTTTTTGCTGTTTGGTGTATTTTATATAATGTACTTATGTATTTATTGTCTCACAATTTTAATTCCACTACTGTTCATTGTCGATTATATCTTTAAATATTAAGGAATATATTTCGCAAATATTGTGAGAACTCTAAGAATGTTTTCAGAATTTTCTATCAATTTTTTATCAAGTGCATTTTCTTATATATTGGCAACTATTTTTATCACTATGAGAAAATAATAATGGTATTAAAAAATTCAAAAAATTCTGAAAAAATTCTCAAAATTTTATGAGAAGAAAATAAACAATTTTTGTCTTTTGCTGTTTTCTTGATAATATTTGAGTAAAAAATTATTGAAAATTCAATTATTGAAAACAACGATTTTTAATATATAATAATTATATGTGGCATAGTTCACGTGATGATTTTATATAGTAAAATTTGTATTAACAAATTTCTTTATATTTTTCAGATTATTAATATTTATTTTTGTATGAAATATTCTGATTTAAATTGAATAATCTTTATTACTAAAAAAAAATTTATTAACATTAGTTAACAGCAGTCTGAATGAACATTATCTTATTAATTCAATTACAGATTAAGAGGAACAGAAAGTTTATATATAATTAATTGTATAGTAATTTAATTATATAAACCTTGTATTCGTCTTTAATAAAACTCTTGCTTATTTAATATAAAATATTATTTGTTTTATTATTACTATTATTAATATAAATAACAAACTTATTTTTAATTAAATTACTGTTAGTTAATTCTGTTAATACATCATTTTGCCGATTTTTATTGTTCTTTATGTATATGATTATTGAGAATGTTTCCATTTGTATCTTTATTATGCAAAATATTTCTAAAACAACAACTCATATTATAAACAATATCATTGTAGAGATACGTAGACTGCACAGTATTGGATACGAGCAGTATGCCAGACGCCGAGGACTCTTCATACGACAGCGACTACGAGGCCGAGGATTCGACAACAACAACGGCGACGACGATGACAACAACAATGACAACGACAGCAGCGACACGGTGTCCACGATCGGAATCGCAGATATCCCCAGCACACCCGGACGTGTCTCGCACCGCATCGGACACCTTGGCTGCAGAGTTCGCGGAGTACGTTACCATCCAGGGACCATCACCTACGCAAAACCCAGGTAGGCCTTTGCAAATCTTTCTGCTATCGCTATGACAGACAAGATAGAAGATCTTCAAGATCTTCAGAAAGAACTTCGCACAAATCTTATGAGAAGAATGGGTTTCGATAAAATTGCTTTAAACTTTAATATTTTGAACAATATAACATGTTATAGGATCGTATATGTGATAAATTATAGAAATCAAAGCCTTATACGGTCTAGCTGAATCTTAAATGCTTGTATGATTCTTGCGTGAATTTATATATGGTACTACGTATGTAGTCCCCAGAAACACGCTCCGAAATGATTTTTCGGTCTTTGAAAACGCTAACTCTACTAAACTCTACTAAACCGCAGTATTATCACGAGTTAAATTGAGTAGCAATTTAACAAATATTTGATGCAATTCGCATCTTTGAAACGATCTTAATAATGTTGATTAACATATTAAAATGTGTCTTTAATTAAATAATTAATTCTTGCGAAAAATATAATATTACCTCGGAGTCGAATCTGGATCTCTTGCATTTCGTGCGAGCGTCCTAAGTTTTTAGACTACTGAAGCCTTAGTAATATTCTAATATATTAGTAATTTTTAATATTTTGTAGCTGTCAAATTAAAAAATTCTCACGAGCACAAACCTTCAAATGCTTTAGTTTTTACACCTTTGAAGATTATATCTTACAAGGAAAAATAAGATAAATCTTTTTTATTAACATTGGATTAAAAATACTGTATAATATATCATGGATATACATATATATTGGGTTGTCCGGAAAGTTCGTGCCGATTTTGAAGGAAAATTGAAATGCAGAAGATTTAAATTTTTAATTCATTTATTAAATTTAAATCTTTTGCGGCACGAACTTTCCGGACAACTCAATACATACAATACATATACATATGTGTCATGGAAAAATCTGTCAGACATATTGTGATATAATATCACAAAAAAAAAGTCAAGTCAAATCAAGAAACATTTTTCAATAATTTGAAAAATTATTGAAATATTATTACGATATAAAACATTCTGAAAAAAAGTCTCATTTTATTTTCTAATTCCAAGAAGCATATTAGTTTTCAAAAATTGAGACTTCCTATTTCGTTTCTCTGTGATACAAACATATAGCGCTAAATGATGAGAAAGAAGCGAACAAGAATTGAGACAGCACATTATATTCGAGCACAAAATATTAAGAGCCACGACGCACTTTTACATAACACATGAAATGAGACAAGAAAATCAAGTCCAATCAGAGTTCTTTATTTCATGTAAAGGAAGGAAATAAAGAATTTTGATTGGTTTTCATTTTCTTATGCATTATGCGTTATGCGTTATGCAAGAGTCAGTGCTATTCGTCTAACGTGCACTCATGCGTAGGCCCCCATTATAGCACTCAAGTACCCCAAACGTGAGAAGGAAGGAGATTCACATAAATCAAATACTCCAAGAGAATGAAACACTCATGCATGTCGTTCATTTCGGATAATTCTGAGAACGGGCGCAAAATTAAAATCATAAACGTATCATTGATACACGCACAAGAATAAAAAGATTTATTTGATTTTTCTATTACTTTTTCATATAAAATATAAAAATTCTGCAGCAAAACTAAGGCATTGGAGGTTCGTGCCTATAAGGATTTTTAATCAACTCGGCATGAGCTCGGCTGCAAAATATTAAACAAAATCCATTTTCCATAAGATTTGTGCGGAACTCTTTAAAACATTATAAAACTTTAATATCTATTCTTGTTTTTACTTATATATTTTTTATAATTATTTAAACAATTGATTTGAAATTTACTAATTTTAATAATTTTTATTAATAACATATAAATTTTTTAGAATATTTTATTCTATTTCCTTTTCTTGACAAATAAAACAAAAAAACTAGGCTAATTTTTGGAGTAAATTTTTTCTTTCAGGTTGAAATCATAACAAATAAAGTAGTTTATTATACATCAAATCTTTATATTCAAAGTTTGCCATAATTGGTCAATGTTTCAAAAATTTTTTAATTTTGATTTGATTCCTTTTATGAGCAAACAAAATTTGAGATATAGAAAGTCTCGAGACAATAGAATGTCCTTTTAACCTTTAGAGGTTCGCAAGGTTTTTTTTAATCTATGAAAATTTTGTTTTAGGAAAATCTGTATATGTTTAATATCTGTATATATTTAATTATGATGCAAAATATGATATTAACCTTGAGATGACACATATTATATCCTGCGGCCTTTTATGGATAAGATTTCTTTTTCATTGAATCATATATAAATAGTGCAATCACTGATTAATTTGATGTTTATAAATTCGAAATCAAAATTACAAAAATTATTCAAAATCAAAATATAAAATAGTGAACTTAAGGAAGACGGAGAGCAAAGCAGTATATTTAATCTTTAAACTAAAACAAAAAAGTTTTTCTTTTTTAAAGGAAAGCAAGCCTTTAATAGTCAAATTGGATCTTATGTGCTTATATAATTCTATGTAAATTCATATATTATATTACCTATGTAATATCTTTTAAAATCTTTTAAAATCTTTTAAATTGTTTGCCGAATTAATTTTTTGGTCTTGAAATGCAAACCGATTGAACTACTATAGTAATATCACAAATTAAATTGTTTAACAATTTATGAATTTCAGAGGTGCCAAAGAAATTTGCGAGTTATCGCCATGTTATCGAGATCCATTGCTAATGTCAACGTTTGGTGAACCTTGTTGTTTACTTAGATAATTGCAATTGGCATCATTTTAAGAAGATCTTAATATAATAAATATACTATAATATACGAAAATAAATTTATTGCTAAAAATATTACCGATATGTAAGAACATATGCATTGTTCAGACAGCGTGTATAATCAATAATAAATAATTTATTAAAACTGTATAATGAATACACAACAACAAAAAAAGTAAGCCTTTAATGGTCCGGTTGGATCTTAAATTAGACGCACCTTAATGGAATTCGAACTGAAATCTCTAAATTATGAATCTTCTGCGTTACCTGCTATACTACTTCTTCTAATTTACATTACTATAAAACGACACTGAATAAGAGTCGAATAACCTATCTCGCTTGGATAATGCACTGCTATCAGCATAATATTCTGACTTCGGCTTGGTTTGCGAGTATTCACATTATTCATTTTATTTCTAAAGAGAAACAAAAGAACACAATTAAATTATTTTTATGTTACAACTTTTTTAAACTTAGTTAAATTAAAACGAAAAATTTCCTACTCATAAATTAAGTAAGTATTTATGATTTATTTTTTAATAAAAACTTTATTTATTCGTTTATTTGGATTAAAAACTGCATTTCCTGTTCAGAATTAAATATTCAGTATTTCTTATTCATAATTTTGAATTGAATAGTATTCAAGATGCATAGAAAATGCTAATATTATTTATAGATTGAAAAGACATCGACATTTGCTTCTATAATTTCTGTAATTTCTATAAATGAATAAAAATACATTCAGGATTGAAAAGCATTCATTTTAACATTCATGAATCCATATTTCTGAAAATCTGAATCCATTTCAATCTATTCTCATTTACTGGGATAACTGCGTATATACGCTCATGTTATAAGCACTCATGCTTATAAGCGCTGTTTTCAGATGTTCAATTTAGTTTGTCATATTGAATAGATGAAGTTGTTCGTTTTAGCTAATGTAAGCGTTAAGTAATAATTCGGTAATTAGCCGTAATTCGCTTCTTATATACTGAAAATAAGTATTTACGAAATTTAATAAATATTTATTTAATTAGTATCAATGTGACATTTGCTTATAACGAATAATATTTATTCAATACAAAAATTATACTTTGAATTAAGTATCATTTTTTAAAAATAAATATTCACCGTAAGCAAATCTCCCATTGATATTATTTAAACAAATATTACAATTTTGTAAAATTTTTTCAATGTAATCTTTTTTTGTCTTATAACCTTTTGTTTCTTTTCATTGAAAGTTTCATTCATATCTAAAGAAATTGTAATTGTCACCAAACGATTCTTCGCAACCATGTACTTTACTACTGGTAGATAGAAAAAGATGAAAAAGAGAGCGTTCACAATTGGAGGCTAAATAAAAAATAATTTCAACACTTATATTTTCTTAAGTCTTAATTTTATTAAATTTTCTGGATGACAATCAAGAATATAATTATTATAAAGAAGAATTAAAAGAAACATTTTTAGTTCTTCATCGAATCAAAAAGCCAATACCATTTAAATATCATTTAAAAATTATGTAAAAGAGATTGTACCGTCATATAATGACGAATAATTAAAATCACATTTTAGATAGACATATATAATAATAAATTTTTTAATAAATACATTTTTTAATAAGTATTTTTTACTCTACGTTGTAAAAAAGAGTTAGATTACAGATATGCATATGTTGAACAAATTAAACAAAATATTTTGATTTTTTTAAATAGTACTTTAATAATTTTAGAATGCAACGATCTATACATTTGATTATGTATTAAATAAGACTATCATTATTATCGGTATGTCACACTATCTCATAAGACTATCATTATTATCGGTATATCTAGTTATGGTTCAATAACTTATAGGTTGTTATATAACTTTGAATACACACACACACACACACACACACACACACACACACACACACACACACACACACACACACACACACACACACACACACACACACACACACACACACACACACACACACACACACACACACACACACACACACACACACACACACACACACACACACACACACACACACACACACTACACGTAACAACGTAC
>NW_012130067.1:9675097-9684192 GCF_000143395.1 Atta cephalotes | reverse complement strand
TAACGAACGTAACGTAACGTAACGTAAACGTAAGTAAGTAACGTAGTAAGTAGAGTAACGTAGAAGTAGTAGTAGANAAGTAGTGATAGTAGAGTAGTAGAGAGAGAGAGAGAAGAGTTTTATTATTCTGTTTTATTGTTTATCCATATGTGAAAAATTTAATGTTGCAAAAGCATTGCAATCTGTAAGGAGAATTATAAGAATTCTTGTAAAGTTTGCATCAGTTTGTATCACTTGGCTAAAAGATGACAGAGTACAACAACTTTTTGAAGAACTTGAGACGTGGATTTTCTAAAGTAATAGGTTTCATTTGATGGCATATATAAATGTTAAGACACACATATAAATGTTAAAGCACCCAGTATTAATCTTGACTATTATGTCAATAGAAAAGGACATCAATACAATTACAGATAATTTGCTGTTTTAATTAGTGTACAGAATGTGTTAACACATAAAATGTAATTATTTGTTATTTATTTTCAATAATAGGCTCTATGATCATGAATTGCGTTTTACCCATTGTTTTGCTGGATACATCAATTCCATGAACGAATATTTCGTTTATCCAAAGTATATGAATATTTAGAAGATAGACACACGTTTCCAGATAATTTTCATTTAGTAGCCGATTCAGCGTATTTCATCCATGATAATGTTATGACATCTTACCGTGAAAACAGACTTAACAGTACAGACAAAAAAATTACAATTTCTGTCACCCTCGGTACGAATATTGAACGAACATTCGCATTCCTTAAAAAAAGATTTAGAAATTTGCTTACTGTTCTTGATATGGAACATACTGATTGCTTCTGATTTTGTTATAGCATGTTGTGTCTTACACAATATTTGTTAAAGAATAATGACTTAACAATGGCCGAGTTAGATCTCATACAAGACAATTATAATTTACAATCATTGATGAAAGGTAGAAATAGACATATAGGTCAAGTAAAAGAGATAATATCTGTGATGAATTTAATGTTACGAAATATGTAAAGAAATATCGATTTATAGTAATTGGAAAAAAGTTAAAAGTAACAAAGATAATTATTATTTTTTCTTCAAAGTGTCAACCATTTTTTTAAATGATTTTAAAAGTCTTTCTTGAATTTGCACATTTTCGATACCTCGTTTTAGCAGCTTTGTTATAGCTTTGAATTTGAATATAGCAAACAACTCGATGTTTCTTTACATATTTCACATAATATGTTTTATCTCATGCGATATTCTATACATTAAAATCTTTTATAGAACACTCTATCAACTCTTCTTAAAGATTATAATGTATGTTTGTGCTTACGTCAAATTAATTCTGTCCTGTCAAATTAATTAATCTTCTATACTGTGACCGTAAACGCGACTGACGGTACAACTTCGTCGCATGCGCTATTATAATTTTCAGGAATAAGATTCTTTACGAGATGATTCGAGAATCCTACAGGATTTTTCCAAGACCTGAGAGTTTTCCTCACAAAATAAGTTGGGCGCCAGGCACGAGAGAGCATGCCACTCTTTTGTTAATTTCCGATTATTTTAATAATTATGCACAATTACAACTCGCGACAACAGGGGTGGATCGGCGGGAAAAATTTCGGGAAACGAGAGAGAGATGGCTATAAGAATGACACACAGATAATAATTAATAATAAACTAATTAACAAGTTCACTAAATCAATATTCAATTAACGTCTGGAGTTTTGCTCTTTAGACCTTAGATCTTATTGAGTCGACATTCGCGATAGACAGTGATAATTTCTATAATTACGCTGATTCGAGACAATCATACTAAATCTCTTTAAATTTTTATTCTTCAAGCGAGGGGGTAACCACTTAATGAAGTCATGGGACAGACTCTCCGAAATTATTGTGAAATCTTTACGAAATCCCTATGTAATTGTTTTACAATCAGCTGTAATTATGAAGTTAGATTAAATCATCTGTAATTATCAGAAATCATAATAAAATGATATCTAATCAGCAGAAATGTGATTTTCTGTAATCACTGGAAATCATTATAAAATCTATGATGAAATCATATGTGATTACTACGAAGTCTGATGAAAATGTAAATAATTATTCTAAGGTATAGCAGAACATAAATAATATATGCAGCGATGTTTTATACACAGATGTGATATATATTCGGTTGCGCTTTTTTGTATATAGAACTCTGTAGAGTGTAAGCGTGGCGTAGCAGGCACGAGACTGCTATGCCAAAGATCCCGGATTCGATTCCAGGCAGAACCGAAAAATGTTTTCGACGTTCGTAGCTCCTCTCGAAAAGCAATGGCAAACCACCGAGAATATCCTTGCCAAGAGCATTTCTCTAATAAAGTTGTTCGGAATCATGTACAATCAGCACCACAGACATATGAGAGAAGTCACCACGCTCGGTCACGAACAATAGGACTGAGGAGGAGGCTAGAACTCTAGGAATGCGTTTCGAATTTGTGCATCAAACGCATGGAATAATCCCAAAACGCAATAGATGTACTAGGCTTTGAGCCATAAGATATTAGCCAATCACAATCGAGTATGAGGAGAATAATCAACCATGATTAGTTGATTTCTTATGATTTAAGGCTTATTACATTTAGAGCGCGTTTACTTTTTATGCTCACGCGCTTCATTCTATCCTTTTTCCGCAAGTAGCAAGTAATAAAGGTAGAATGATTTCTTCGCGGCGCTATGAATTACACAAGTCCTTGCGAGCCGCGAATTCTTACGCCTCAGGACGTGTAATACGATCATAAGATAGACTCCCTTGTTCTTAGTGACCTCTTGGCTTTGGGTCGGCTCAGAAAATCTAGAGCAGCTCCGCCACCGGCTCCATGTAGGTTTGTCTCTATCTCCGATAGACAGCATCCTCAATTATCCGGCGTACCTGGAGCTCCCTCTCTCCCTTGTTCCTGTAATTGGTGTGCATTACAACAAGATTCGACAATGTGATAATATATGGAATCATACGACCTGCATATCCGAATTTCCGGGTAAGATGACTCCCAATAGACTACCAATAGACTACGTTTCGTCCATTTCTGCTCAGTGGTCTCTCTTCTTTCGTTGGTGGATAAGACGACAAGTTTATAGAATAACATTTTAGTCATCGAGCATGGTCCGTTGACAACAAATCTAAACGAGACTATCAACAAAAAATAAATTCGCAAAAGAAACAAAAGAAACCAAACAACCGAATGATTACGCTCGCACGCGCGCTCGGGAGAACGCAAGATCCCCGCGGAAATACCGCTAATTTTTGTCAATGACTAATCAATAATTCCTAATGAATCCCTGGTAGAAAAATTTTGCTGAAATTATTTTATATTTTGGAACATCGGCAAAATTTCAGCATTTCAGAAAAATTTCAATTTAATTTCAAAGATTTTTAGCTTTAGAAAAATTCATTTTCAGCAAAAGTTCAGAGAAATCTCAGTAAAAATTTCAAAGAAATTTCAGCAAAATTTCACAGAAAATTCAATTCAATTTTAGCAGTTTTTTAGTATGTTTTTCAGTATGTTAGAAAAATTCACTTTCAGTGAAATTTCAGCAAATTTTCAGCAATTTCTAAAATATAGAATAGTTTCAGCGAAATTTTTTCATCAGGGATAAGATATCCTTTCAGAGCATAACATTGAGATGCGAAAATATTAGAAATGATGTAATATGATGTACATAAATCGTAAATGTATACTGCTTGAAACAATATATATTTACTGTAAATATTACAATTTGCAATAGCTAAAAATTAAAATAGAATTAAATATTTTGTATTCTTTAAATATTAATATTTTTGTAAAAAAAGAAATATGAAATTATGAAATCAACTTAAGGAAAAATATAATATAATAAATAATATAATATTATAAATAATATAATAAATGTCTTACAAAAAATATGCTCACATTCTTGTTTTATTCCCTGACTTGTTATCCTTAACAGCTTTATACATGCGTTTTAAACTGGAAAATTTGGATAAATATTGAGAACCAATTACATTGTAGCCATGTTTCATCATTACCTGAATTATTAAAATATCTTTTTATCTTTTTTGGAACACTTTTTTTTCTACTAAAGAAATAATTTTATTGCATACGATTGCATGTTCTAAATCAACTAGAATTTTGTCTGTTGATGTTATCTTTGTATGAGCAAATTCTTCTTCCTATTTTCTTCATGAAAGTTTATGCATCCAATTCCTTGTTGTTGATGAACGAAGTTCTTTATTAGTACAAAATAAGAAAGAAGTTTGTAAATCGTCATATACAAATAAGAAAAGTTCGGACAAGAAGCAGATGCTCAGTAAGCAAGAAACGTTTTGAAACATTTCAGTAACGTTGCAACAACATTTAACATTACTGCAACGTTTCTTTACTGAAATGTTTCTTGTTTACTGAGTGTGTTAAGGTTTAAAAAGAAAAATGACATAGTTAAAATTAAAATCAAAAACCTTTTTTATTCTCGTAATTCTATTAATGGAATCAACTTGCAATAAAATAAAATAAAATTAAAAAAAACTTAGAACATTTAAATGTCTTATTAGTCAAAATGTAAAAAAAGGGAAACCATCCGCTTTGCTCGACCTCTCTGGACAAAGTGGATAAGTCATTCCAGTAATGAGGATGGAATTTAAAAAATCAAAATCATTATCGGCAGTCGTCACAATAGCTGCCAAATCTTTCATATGTAATGCAGTCTTCATTGATGTACTGCACTGGATCTAATCTTCAGATGGTTTAGAATACAAACATTGTATTGCATTGTGGAAAAAAAAACAATTGTGAGATGTAAACAATCATGTACCTTTCATTCACTCTAAAGATCGTCTGTCCCTTCATCTTCCCGGTATTTTCAGTGCAATCACATATTGGATAAAGAGAATGAGCTGTTTGCTTTGCTTCCATCCACTTTACCTAAAGAACCTATTTGGCGTGAATTTAGAATAAGTTTAAGCAACAAGTGAAAAATTTTAACCTCGAATATATATTTAAGGGAAGAATACTAAGAGTTATCAACATAGATATTATTTCGTATTTCTCAAACTATTTTGTTTTCCTTATACAGAATAAAGAAATCTTCTCCAAAATAAAAGAAAAAACACAAATATCTTTGGAAAAGTACAAACCGGTGTGAAAAAAATTCCTAAAAAACTATAGATTACAGTTTTCTGTTACCACATGTAGATTCGCTTCCTTCACATATATAAATGAATGCAAGGATATATCCAAACAAAAACTTTTCCATATTTGAGTAATTTATAAGATATCAGAGACCTTCAAATTATGATTTTGAAGCTTACAAGAGAAATGGTTTGAGAAGTACAATTTGACTTCTCATGTACATAACTTCGCATTCATGTGATATAGCAGAGCGAGAAATATATGTAACGTTTTATTTAATAATATTGTTTAATGTACGTAATGTTTTAATTAATGTATATAATGTTTTCTTGATGCACAATATTTTATTAGGAATTAAAAATCTGTTTTATCGACATCGATCAAGTTCAGCCATCGCTCCAGCATCCCCTTAAAGACAGAAAATTTTTATAAAAAAATCGTTCACACTGCTTAAGAAACAATTACTGCTAATAATTAAGTTACGTATCTTAGCGAAAATCGCAAAAAAACACACAATTTCTTTTATTTCTACATTAAACACAAACGAGCAAATTATATATTGTTTCACATTTTCGTGGAAAATTATGAAAATTTTTTTTCGAAAAAAAAAAACCAGTTGAAAAAATTCCCAAAGTTTTTAATATTTTTTTAATATATGATTTGTTCAAATATAGTAAAAAACAAAATATCTTTAAAATTTATATAAAACTAATTTAAATATTGTCTATATGAAGTTTGGGATCTATTTATCGTGTAGTTATTGAGTATAATTGTATATTAATTGTAAAGATGTAAATTACCTTTTCACTCGTTTAACATTGCGCTTATGACGGCCGAAATGTGTTTAAACATCTATACATCGAAAGCTAATAATGTACAAGACAGATCGATTTCAAAATTTGAGAAAAATTAATTTACCATCTGCTTAATTGTATATCGCAAAGGTAATGTTCTCGACCGTATGATATTGAAATGAATAAAAAAATATAATTTGATGTTTTTTGACGCTTTATATTCGAGCTTGTAGACATGACAACGTTGCTCTTCGAATGTTAGTGGTTCTGTATAGGTTATAGTATCGCATAATTTCTTCCAAATAATATATAATAGAATATTAAAAATAGTCATATTAGAATATTGCAAATAATTATTATTTTGTAAATACTATATATTCTAAGTAATACGAGACAGTAATTGACTGAGTATTATTGTTTATGAAAGCATTTATTATATTTGAAATTTATTTCTATTCGAAATGAAAAAATATTGAACTTCGAAATTATTAATTTTTTTGAAATTAAAACTATAAGCATATTCTAAAATTATTTTTATTTTATCAGTAACATAACACAGTTAAAAATATATAAAATATTTTGAATAACAGCTTATAACTAAACAAATAACACTTAATTTTATAAATTAATAATGTAATAACATTCTTTTTCATTAATTAATTAAAAAAACATCTTCAGCTTATAGTTAAAATACATTTTTATTCATTACAATGTTTGTATTAGAGATAACCACTTTTAAGTGATCAATTATTTTATTTAAAATAATTTTTTATTTGTAATTCGTGATTTATTTTCATGAATTTCTGTTAATAGTGCCATTACAGCCTTCTCTCCTGTGTTTTGATATGTGTGTAATAATTCTTTGTACATGATTCCTGATAATGCTAATTTCTTTATCATGTAATTAGTAAGATTACCTTTCATTAGAGAAAAAGATTTTATTCTTAAGTTAATCTTTTTGTCACGGATTGACTTATTACATTTTTAAACAAATTGTCACTTGTTAAAACTTGATTTGTTTAGAATACTATCATAAAATGCTTCCTGAAAATTTTCATTAGATGAATCCATTTTCAATAAATCTTCAATAAATTTTCTGCTAACTTTGATAACGTTAGCATACCTTGTCCTTTACGATTAGGAAATTTTTTCTTTAGCAATTTTAGAGTATCACAAAAATCATAAATAATATCTTTGTATTTATGTACTAAAGAATATTTTTGTATCTCTGAATAAAATATGGTACAATTAAATACAGTCTTATGAGCGATTAATAAAATACCGTTGGTAAACTTTGATAAGAAATCATAAAATGCTTCCAATGCAATCATAGATTGTAACACTTTTTCACACAAAAAAATAAAACTCCATCTCTATTTTCTAGACCATTCACTTGATTAGCATCACTATCAATAGCTTGAGTAAGTTCTATATACACAGAAAATATTTCTTCGCCAACTAGCTGCAATTTGCAATATGTTTGCGTTTTTGTAACGACTAGATGTTTTGAGATCAAAGAAAACTTGTAATTATTAATTATTAGTGATATACATTTAACAATAAGACTTAAGTTATTAGCAACCTTACTTGTTATTTCAAAAGAAATATTACTTTGATACATATCACTTTTCTACTTTCTAAATTTTTCTTAAATTTTCTCTATCTATAGATAATTGCAGCATTTTTTAGCTTTTAAAGTTTTAGATTTAATAGATCTTGATGCTCTAAATTTATCTGTGTTTTTACAGTTCTGTGTGCTGACTTACAGAAAGTCCAAGCTTTCTTTTTATATCAGATACATAAATATTTCCTTCATTTTTTAATAAAACAAAAGTCGAAAATCTGCAGAATTACTCGCGCTTACTACATTAGTCTTACCTACCTTTATTTAAAAATAACAACCGTCTTCCTGATCGTTCATAATATAAATTTACTATATAAAATATTCCTGAAGAACACAACCTGTGAGAAATTATTATTACGTATCTCTCTAATATCCCCTTAAAAAAAGTTATTAATCTACACAATATTAAATTTACATGAACTATTGAAGAATAAGTTACAATTCTTTTAATATCGTGCTGTAACTTTTATTTTTTGGCAGCTGGTGAGAAATTATACTGTTTAATGACTCGTTTGAGTTGCTAGAAGCTACAATAGAACACTTAGATGCGTTATTAGTATACATAGAGAATATACTTTGTAATTCTTTATGCAGATTCTTATCTTTTAGAATAAATTTTTGTTGCAATCGTGCTCCATTATTCTTTTTTTACTTGCAATCTCCACACTTTTCATGTAAATTAAATAGATGATCTGATATACATCTCACAGATGTTAATAATTTATTTTAATTTTGTTTGTAAGAGCATAAGTAAAACATTTTTTTATATGCGTAATTAACCTTTTTTGTTCAGATTTTTATATTTATATTTGATGTGTAAATCTTTTTTAACAAGTTTTTTCACATGATTCCTATTAGCTATCTTGTAAATAATTTTTTTTTTATTATTTTTCAAATTTCGTGATTAATAACAGAAGCAAGAAGTATACAATCTTCATTAGCTACAATAACCTTGATTTCAACATTCTTCAATGTATTCGATTTGATTCATCAATTTCACTCCAACATCTTCCTTCATAGCTTTTGCCATTTCCATGCTTACTCCATCCCATATCAAAGGAAACTATGATGTCAACAATAGAGCCTAACATTCTATTCAATCTTCTTGAATTATTATTATTTTCATCTAAACATAATTTTGTAGATTCATTAAATATGTACATTTCATCCACAAACTCATTTTTAAATTCTTCTGACCTAAATATACAGAAAAAAATATAAATAAAATAAAAATTAATCTAAAGGAAAAATACTTTAAAGTTTTTGATTAGAGGAAATAATTGGTTTTTAAATACAATTTATTGTTACAGGTTTCTGTATATTTAGATTAATTTCACTTTTATCTACTCATGAGTAAATTTTTTTAATATTGTTTTCAAACCAAATATATTTGATTTTTTATAAATTACTCTCATTATTCAATATTTTTTCAAAAACTATTACACAATTCTTGAAGAAAAAAGTAAACTATATAAAAAATTTAAACGTTAATAATAAGCATAAAAGAAAATAGTAAAAATTAACTATTCTGTACAAATAAAAATTAACGTATAA
>NW_012130067.1:9661679-9675077 GCF_000143395.1 Atta cephalotes | reverse complement strand
GTACAATGTATTTAGATTCATGAATCCGAAATAAACTCATTATAAAACAAAAAGTCTATCTTGAATATTTCACGCAGCTCCTTTATTTTTTGTAACACTAGTTGTTCTCTTCTGAAGTTCTCTTTTGCTGCTACCTCAATTATTGATTTAACTTTTTGCTCATATTTTTTGTACATTTTCTGTGAAATAACTGGAATCTTTAAACACATTAAAATTTTATTCAGTTGCATATAATACTAGCATGCAAAATACCTGAAACAATGTTCAAAGCAATTATTTTACAAAATAAACTGTGTAAAAAATCCACTGTATACTTCAATTTAAACGAATAAATCTCTTAATGGCATAAACCACAATGCAAGATGTTCGTAGTGAAAATTTTTTATATTTTAATCATATTACAATTAGAAAAATAATAAATGTTTTGATCTTATATTAGGTCATCTTCAATATTAAAAATTTTTTTTACAATTTCGGAATTACGCATATAATACAAGCAGAATAATATAAAGAGTTTAAAATACCAAATTATAAATTGTAAGACAAAATTTTTTTATTAAAATGATAATGTTCATAACAAGTTATCTTTGTTGAATTAAATCTTCAAAGAGAAGATAGTCGGATGTTATTGTATATCGTATATAATCTTGTTAAATTCTATTGTTAAAATTTAGTCAGATTAGTTCTATCGCTAATCCTCTTTGGCTATTCACATAAAATTTCCAGATTCTAATAAAATGAATATAAAAAATTAATGATTCTGAGTTACAATTAAGAAAGCACATTGATATCTTATTTGTGTGCAATAATTTTTATGAGTTCTATCAGGATGTGATGAATTTATGTTAAACGAATAAAGTATCCGAGATTGTATGTTAAATCAGATCATGACAGTACAATTTATAAACAATTTTTGTCAAAAACTAAAGGAGAGAGTAATCCTGGAGTTAAGTGGAGGAAGCTATATTAAGCAAAGAAAAATAATAAATGCTAGGCGTTCTGTATCATTTTGTATATTAATAGTCTTGGTTTTTTAATATTATTTCAGACATGAGTCTTTTTGGAAAATATGGTTCTGAAACAATGAAATATTTTCCCATCCATATTCCAACTAATGTTCCGATAACTGTACATGAGCTTTTTGATCTCTTGATATTTACTTTATGCTCTTTTATCCTTGTTTTCTTTCCTTTTAATTTGACCAATATATGAGACATCACAATCGAGGCAACTTATTTTATACACAATGTTCCATCATGTCCAACTTATCCTTACCTAATAACCGATTTTAATGTGTTCATGAGTTTATAAGCTACTTTGAAATTATTCTTTTCGGCCACCGGTTTAAAATTTTCTGAAATTTCGTGTATGTAAGGTATCGTAAAATTATTTTTTGGATTATTATTATTCGGATCATTGATGTTCTTGTATATTAGTATATAAGTCTTTTTTCCTAGATAATGTTTTCTGTTATTAATTGTGGCGAAGATAAAATCTAAAGAATAACCATTGGACAGCAAAACATCGATCATAAACTCCATATTTATCATATCCATCTTATGATAATCAGGATGCGCAAGGAAAAGGATTCTGTCGAGCTACCCGATTATTACTCCTTTTCTATTGGGTGGTTAGATTTATATATAATTTTATATATAATTTATATATAATTTAAATAGCGTCTCGAATTCGTTGGTTTCCTATAATTGTTAAATCTTATGAAATCTCGACAATCCTCAAACTCACATCAAGAAAATCCATATAATCTTCATAATTATGCTCAACTGTGAATCTTAGTCTGTCATGATACGAATTAAACTTGCCTAATATTACATGGGTTTAGTGATTAGGAACAGCAAATAAAATGTCATCCACATATCGATAATAGACTGGAATATCTATGTTGACGTTCGTTAGAATGTGATTTTCTAAATCTTGAATCCGCTAAGATTGGACAGAGGAGATTCCATGAGCATACCAAAAATCTGTTTAAAATATCGATTGTCAAATTTGAAATAGGTAGAGTTGAAAACCAAAGAGACGGCGTTTAAAAATTTTTTCAACGATGCTAATGTGTTTCGATATATAACTCTTCCTTTACTTACTTCTCACTAATTCTTCTGGAATGTTAGTATACATTGATATGATGTCGAAAGATACTAGTTTGTAATTAGACTGTAGTGCTTTATCGTTTAATTGATTAACTAATTCCCAGCTGTTTTTAATGTAATTAAAATCTTTTTTAAGGCTTTTTAAGGCTTTTGTCGATATCTTTTAAAAAAGAAGCTAGAGAATACATCGGATTGTTAATACAACTGACGATCATTCTCAATGGATTTCCAACTTTATGAATCTTTGGCAACACATATGATCTCGGCACCAATCCATCAGTGACATTAAGTTTTTTATAAGTGGATAAATCTATATATTTCATGTTCTTTCATCGTTCTAACAATATATGAATTTGTTGGTTTACGATAATTGGTTTATGATGTATGATTTGTCAACATAGTTGTAAGATCTTTCTTGATATTTATAGTATGTCATACTATCGGTTAGCATTGCATGCATTTTATTATTATAATCAATAGAATTCATCACTATGGTCGAATTCTCTTTACTCCTTGATCAAAATCTCTGGATGTTCCGTTATAAATTGTTTAACATCTTTCATTCCTTTATTTAATAATGTGCTCATTGGCATTTATTGCTAAATTATTATTATTAATTCTCTTTAAAATTTGAATAGAATTACATCATTTCTTATAGAATTACGAATATTATCGTTAATTAATTTATTGATGTTATATTCAATGTATTTTATGAACTCTGTAATTATTTTATCTTTATAGTATTGTTAGGTAGATTGAATTTTTGTCCTAGTTGCAATATTATTTTAACTATTTCTGATATTTCTACATTACTCAAGTTAATTAGCCAATCATTTTTAATGTTGTTCAAATTAAAATTATTATTAAATTTAATTGGATCAATACTAATGTGAAAGGCTGTTTCTGACTTTACTGTGTTTAATTCAAGAGTAGAAATTTTTTCAATTTTTGATGAAATGAAAAGCTCGTATTAGTGGATTTTGACTATAGTAAATTGAATTCAATCGGATTTATCTCTTTTCTTTTTTGTCGAGCTGCACTTTTTCTTAAGTTGTTTAATTTTTTTTATTCTGTTTAATTCTTTTATCTATAATCTTTAATTAAATTAAAAATAAATTCTTGTCGATTGAAAAAGGAAAGAGACAAATAACCTGGAGAACATGAAATTAGCCTTAATCTACGATGCTTGCAAAGCTCATTTCTGGTATGAAATAGTTGTCTATATGCGTCTTTTAACTCTAATTGAATTATTTTAACCATGAAATTATGTTTGAATCTACGCATTTTTTATAATGCGACGTGTTCATAAACAAGTTGGATTGATAACGTATAAATCCTTGTAAATATTATGGAATTAATTCTTCTCTTTTACATAATTTTAAAAAATATATCTTAAGTCTTAGGTTTAATATTTTGTTTCATCAGTTTAATACATTGTTTTAATAGTAAACACATTGTAATATCAAAATATATTTTAACAAATTTAAAGAACGGTAGAACAGAACGCGTGTTATTATAACAACAATAAAAGTCAATACGTGGTCAAATATTAAAACGAATAAATCTTTTAACGGCATAAACCACAACGTAAGATATTCGTAGCAAAAATTTGTTTATTTTAATCATATTACAATTAGAAAATTTCCTAATTGTAATACGATTAAAATATAAAAAATTTCAACTTACAATCTAATTTTTTTCTTAATAAAGCGTCCTTTATATCGCAGCTGCTTGTTCATGCTTACTGTTGGATATTATAACAAATATTTACCTTCTAATCTAACAAGTCGCAGGACCACAGATCGAGAGTAAATATGCAACGTTGTTACATCTAAAACTCGGCTTCTCTACGCTGATGAAATTAGTGTTTTTGTATTTATTATTATTTTAATTTTATTGAATTTAATTATTAAAAAGAGTGTAATAGAGTTTAAAAAAATCAAGTTTTAAATTTTGTGCTACACTTTCTAATATAATCAATCTTTTATTAAAGATGTTAGCTTGACTAATATAGTCGGATTAGAATCACCTTAATAAGTGTACTTGAGACACTACTACCATTTTTTATTAAAATGATCTTCGACTTACCTAGTAACATATATATTTAATTTTCAAAACGAATCAGAAAGGTAGTACATAAAAAATGAAGAGATTCGGCTACGAATACTATACTAGGTATTAAACTTAGCTACATATGCTTATGTGAGCATAAGCGAAAAAACTGCAAACGGTCTCTCATGTCTTTAATTTTTTTGGCAGCGAGTCCTCTATCCTACTGTTTACATGAGATATTTCCATGTTCATAGTAGACGTATTTTAGTCTTTCGCGCTGTGTCACATGAATCGTCATGGAGCGCCATCAGCTTTGATTAATTAATGCGGTTAGCATTATTTAATTTGATCGCTTGATGAATTATTTCAGTAGATCCACTTACAACGAGCTTTTATATAAGTAACACTTTTTTTATTTGACTTGGTGCAATAGAAAATGTTTATGTCATTGACGAATCCTAAATGCGCTGGGTGACATAAGTTTTTACATAAAATACCTGGTCAAAAGAAGATAATTAAAACTTAAGATGAATCATTCTGGTAATGAGCATCAACAACTAATTGTTGTTCATGACATTTTATGTGGAAAACTAAAAATTAAAAACGTGGGAGACTGTTTGCAGTTGTTTCGTGAGTTATTCTCACATATGTAGCTGAGTTTAATACCTAGTGTAGTATGCGTAGCCGAATCTCATGCAACACCCAGCTAATCATACGCCGCACACTTAAATTCTTCATTTTTTTAAGCTATGTACTTTTCCGATCGTTTTGAAAATTAAATATATATGTTATACTAGATAAGTCAAAGATCATTTTAGTAAAAAATGATAGTGATATTTCCAGTATATCTTATTAAAAAAATATATTAAAACTTTGAAAATTTTTTCAATCGGTTTTTTTTTGAAAAAAAATTTTCATAATTTTTTTTAAACATCGCATCATTAAATCTTATAACATATTTTTTTCGTAGAAATTGATTCATCTATTAAAGAGAAAATTCGTTTCGTTGATTTTCACACACACAATTTTATTCCATAACTCCCATAAAAAATTTTTTTCAAATATAATATTTTGCGAAATTCATTCTTGTATCGCTGCTGATTATAAAAATCTCGACCAGATAAATACAGAGGCAGCTGGCAGCATATACATATTTATCCTACTATGCCCTTCCTCAAAATGATCAATTTGAATAAGAGATGCCCATTATAATAGAGGGCCGTGTTTCCGACACAATCAAATTTGTGACTTTTGGAAAATTTTAAAAGTTAAAATCAGACCCACAGTGTTATAATTTCCTTACTTATATGCCCCTACAAAAAGATCAATGACAAGTAAAAAAATGGTTTTAGTTTCGTATTAATATTAACAAAATTCATTCATTTAGATATAACAAATAAGAGTTTAATGCCTTTACATCGAAATTGAATTTTGGATGCTTTTAAATACTTTCTATATGAAATTATATACAAAATATGTAATTATTTGAACTGTGCGCCGAAATGATTTTTCGAATTTCTAAACGCAATTAAACTATAATACTATAGTAATATCATAAATTAAATTGATAAGCAATTTAATAATTTGATGCTCATCCTATTAGAAAGATATAAACTGAAAAATTGTAAATAAATTTATTGCAAAAAATATTACCTCGGCCGGGAGTCGAACCCAGATCTCTTGTACAAGCGTCTTAAGCTTTAAACTACCAAGGTTATCAATGTAATTTGTGATACTATAGTAGTTTGATTGCATTTAGAAGTTCGAAAAATCATTTCGATGCACAGTTCGAATGACTACATATTTAGTATATAATTTCATATAAAAATTATTTAAAAGCACCTAACCTTCGATCGTAATAGGCATTAAACTCTTTGTGTATTCACACATACAGTCTTAATAAATCGTTTATTATTGTCATTCATTCAGGTTATACCGCTCGCGTGGAGTTCGCACTTAAGTTGGGCTACACCGAAAAATTGGTGCAAGTGGCGCTACAGAAATTGGGTCCGGATCCGGGTCAGAATGAGCTATTAGCCGAGTTGATCAAACTCGGAGCCACTTGCTCCCCAAAGTTTACTGATGGTTCCGAGGAAATAGATGATCTACCGGATGCCGAGGCAGACATCGATGAAGGCGGAGGGTCGATTTTAACTTCAATGACAGCGACAAATGCTACGACGGTGAACGCGATCTCATCAATGGAACTAAGGCCTGTTGTCATCGACGGCAGTAACGTCGCTATGAGTCATGGTAATAAGGAAGTATTCTCTTGTCGCGGTATCAAGATTTGTGTTGATTGGTTCCGCGCCAGAGGGCATAAGGAGATCACTGTCTTTGTACCTAAGTGGCGGAAAGAAGCCTCGAGACCTGACAATCCAGTCACTGACCAAGAGATCCTGAACGAGCTCGAGAAAGATCGTCTGCTTGTATTTACGCCTTCCAGGTTAGTGCGACGTACGCAATTTGTCTGAGATTACACAAACTTAAATAATGCGTCTGATCTTACACAAAAATATTTTTCTTACTTTCTAAAATTACATTTTTAGAATATAATGGATCTCTGAGTAAAACAATTACATATTTAGTTCGAGTACGTGATTAATTAAGGCCTGGTTGTATCAATGTTACTTTAAGCTTAAAACTTTCTCTGTCTCATTTTAAAGAAAAAGAGACAGAGACAGAGTTTTAAGTCTCACTCAAAGTAACATTGGTGCAATCGGGCCTAATTAACATGATAATCTAAATATTCTTGAGGCTTCCAGGGATTTCTATATAAAGATTATGCGTTTCGCAGGTTTCCTTCGTGTCCAGATCCATTTTTGGAATGCTAATGTGAACCTTGCAATCCACTTCATCAGGACGTGGAGTAGTCTGATACTGAATTGTTCTTTTAGGTCATTCCTTTTTATATTATGCTACTTGTTCGAGTGGTGGGGAGAAAGAAGAGAATTGGGTGGAAGGGCGGGGGAGGGAATGTTGGGAGAAATCGGTCAGTTTTTAATAATCGGGAGAATAGTTTTCCATATTTTATTTATGTTGTAGCCATTATCTCTATTTAGATTGTTAAGGCTTTTTGTATATGGCTTCTCTATACTTTCTTGGAAATTTTCTTGGGAATTGATGTTATGTTGGCTATTGTGATCGTTTTGTCAAACAGATATTTGATGTCCTATTTTGATATTGCGTTCTGATAATGCTGATTGCGCGACGTGTTTTAGTCTGACATTACGTTGGTGTTCTTTTATCCGTAGATTGACCATTCTCCCAATTTCTCCAATGTATACTTGCCCACAGGAACAAGATATTTTGTATATCCCTGCGGAGTTGAGTGGAGGTCTTTGGTCTTTCAGGAGGATTTCTTAAGATTTATCCTATCTTTTTGGATGGTTTAAAGCTAGTTCGGATATTTGTTTAATATCCTGCTAATCCGATTTGTTGTTCCTTTGATATTTAGGAGAATAAATAGATAGTATTCTTTCATTCTGATTGTGTGTCAGAGACCGTTGTCTTGTTTGCATGTTTATTGATTGTTTTGATTATTTCTTTTTTGTCGTGCCGTTTTTCTGTAAGCTAATTTTAAGTGATTAAGTTCTGTCTGTAGATGTTCTTTGTTAGAGATGGTGAAAGCTCTATGTACAAGTGAATTGATTGCAAACTGTTTTTTGTGGTGGTGCATGTAGACATCTGTGTGTGTGTGTCTTGATTTTCTGATTATACTTGATGGCCTATCGTCAGCTTTTTTAGAGACAAGAACATCTAGGAAGGGGAATTTTCTTCTACGTCTATAGTGAAGTGAATATTTGGATGTTGATTGTTGAAGAAAATAAGGAATTTACGGAGTTCGGCTCTGCCGTGTCTCCATATCAGGAAGTATATGGCGTTGACAATTAGTCTGAGGGGGATGTTTGGTTTGCGTACTTTTGGTAGTCCGTATAGTCTTATTTTCCTATTTCTCTTGTAATCGCCAACATCTTCATGGAGCATTTTGAGAAAGAAACCCTCAGAAAAACACTCAAAAAACCAGAAGTTTAATTCCGTTATGTAGACACATTCGTAATAGAACACAACATCAAAACAGAACATCAAATACTGTTTGACAAAACGACCATAATAGCCAACATTACATCATATTTTCCAAGAAAGTATATAGAGTAGCCATAGAAATACAAAACCATCCTAACAATCTAAATAGAGATAATGACTACATAAATAAAATATGGAAAACCATTCTTCTGGTTATTGAAGACTAATCGATTTCCTCCACCTGTCCTACCCACCCACAATTCTCTTCTTTCCCCTCAACACTTCAACAACTGGCGTAATATAAAAAGGAATGACCCGAAGGAACAAGTTCAGTATCAGGCTGCTCCTCGCTCTGATGAAGTGGTCTGCAAGGTTCATGAAAGGTTTCCAAGAATGGATCTGGACACAAAAGAAACCCGCGAAACCCATAATTTTTATATGAAAAGCTAAATTATATATTTGTCTAATTGTAAGTACAATTTGCATCATCAACCAACAAATAAGAATATGTTTAAACTGTGAACGAACTGCGAGTTTCAATGAGTGAAAAACGGGAATCATAAAATTGAGATCATTAAAGATAGAGCGAAGATGCCCCTCATTTCAATACTTGAATTTATTTTAACCGATATTTTCAACCGATTAATATTATCTGTAGCTTGAATAATCGAATCAAGGATTTCCCTAAAAAATTTTTCTCTTCCTTTTTTTTCACTCTTCTCAGTATTTCTAGAAACAAAATTGAGACGTTCGATGTCGTGAAGATGTCATTTCGAGATTTCCAGATAAATAAAGTTCATTATTATAATGTTTTTCGGATCCATTTGAATGTATGTATAAATAGAGTACATTAACTTGAATTATTTTATAAGATTAATCGAGTTGATCGATTGATGCCGACGTTGAAGGAAAATTGAAACGCAGAAAATTTAAATTTTAGTACATTTATTAAATATACATTTATTAAATTATATAGGTTAGTCGGCACGAACTTTCCGGACAACCCAATAATACGATTTTATATCGCATTTTGACAATTAATTGTTTATATAGTTATTATGTGTAATATTATTATGTGTAATTCAAGATACATTGATACATGACGCAAATTATTCCTTATTTTTTTAATGAGAATATTAAACGTTTGCAGGTTGGTAGGAGGAAAGCGTATGGTGTGTTATGACGATCGATACATCCTGAAACTGGCCGCGGAGATCGATGGCATTGTCGTCAGCAACGACAACTATCGAGATTTGGCCCAAGAGAATCCCGAATTTAGAAGGGTCGTAGAGGAGAAAATTTTAATGTACAGCTTTGTAAACGATCGATTCATGCCACCAGACGATCCACTCGGCAGGAGCGGACCTACATTGGAAAATTTTCTTAGAATCATTCCTAAAAAAATCGATCCCGCTCCTCCATGCCCTTATGCCAAGGTAATATTCCTCTTTTTTTTCTTCTTTTTATTTATTTATAATATAATATTACGCTTTAAAATTTTTTTATTAAACTTCAAGAATTAAAAGAATTTGTTAAAGTTAAAAGATTAAAGCCAGTATATAATTCTAAAGTTCATAATACTAAAATTCAGATTCTAGATTGAAACATTTGGCAAAAATTTTTTGTCAAATTAAATAAAATTACATCAAATGAAGTATATACTCTTAGCAAATTAAATTAAATTAAATTAAATTAAATTAAATTAAATTAAATTAAATAGCTATTTCTTAAATTATCAGAAATGTACATATGGCAATAAGTGCAAGTTCCGACATCCCGAAAGAGGACCACATCCACATAAATCTGTGACAGAACGATTGGTGGAGCATGCTCAGCGTCATTTACAGGCCCGTGGGCCCAGCCTGAGCCTGCCGTTGTCACCCACAAATGCATCCGTATCTCCACAACATCCGCCCCTCAGCAAAACTAAATCAGCCATGCCATCGAATGTCGTTCAATTCTTGTCTGTTCCGAAGAGTAGATCAGTGGAAAATGTCACATCTGATTTGTCTACAACTAGTCCCATTATGTACAGCCAGCAGATGCCTCCTACACAAAATTCTCAAGGTGATAATTACAAAGTAAATATAAATTCTGGACACATTATGTATGAATTATTTAATAAAATCCTGATGACAATTTTTTCCTGAATTATAAATAATGATCAAACATTACTGAAATTGTAATGAACAGTGATGATATTATTGAATTGAAACTTGTATTAATAGATCTATTTTCAGTATTATTTCATTAAACTGTTATTATGATAGTTCGTCAATATGTTATTAATCCTTAGTACACTTATTTTTGGGCCATCATTACATATTGAATTATTCTGGCTTAATTTTTATCATTTTCACAAGTGCACATACAAAAATTATTAAACGATTTTTACGTATATTCTGACATTTTTAGAAAGTAGTATGTTAGAAAGTAGTATGTTGTAAAGTTGTATGTTTATAACAAACTGTATATAAATTGTTATAACTGAATATAGTTAAAAATGAGAAAAACGTATTTTCATAATTGTAAAAATATAAAACTCTGAAACAAAAATATTTAAAGGAAAAATATGTTTCAATATCTTAAGTTCGATATTCCAAAAGAAAAATAGATATTAAATATCTGTCCAAAAAATGTAGTTATTTAGTAACCTGAAAATACTTTTTTAACATGCATGAATGACTATAAATTGAAGATATATTTTATTTTTAACAATTTTCAATTTTTTTAACAATCATTTTAAACAATTTATTATTGCTATTGTATTAAAAAAACTTATAATTTATTGGTCAAATGTTCTTTATAACATTACAGGTAACATTTAACACATGAATGCCAAAAATCGTCGTTTATTAAAGCTAATATGTTAAAGCTAATATTTTAGGGTTAAATTTTTTTTTAATAATTTGCGAAATATTCTTATAATACAAACGAGAATTCCCATACAGCATAAAATGTGCAATATCGTTGCAATAACTCTACAATATTGCTGCAACATGCAATATTACTGTAATATTGCAGCATTGTTGCTGCAACTTTTGTGCTGTAGGGGTTAGTTAAAAATAAAGAAAAAAGAAATTTTTTTTTGTTACAAAAATGTATACTCTAGACACATGATAGATCATTTATCATCCAAAGGTGAACTTCAAAATTATTCTAGTTAAAGGATACGCACGAATTGAGGCCAATAACGCAAAATTTATTCTTTAGATGTCAAACTTTTTTTAGGAATAGAAAAGAGACTGGTATTTGACCAGGTATTCTTAATATTTCAAAGAAAAGAAATGCGAGAAGCGATACCATATGACGGTACTCCTAGAAAAATGAATTCAATGCTTTTTGTTACAATATAAATCAATTTTCTTATTTATCAGCAGAAGTTAAGAACTTTAATATTTTTTGCGATAAATATATGGTATAAAGGATTATCCTTCAATGATCTTGACCTTGACATATGTTATCAAAATCACAATTCTGAGTGACCTTTAAAAAGTTTTAGCCGGTACTCGTCCTTCGTTAAAAAGTTATTAACAAAAAAATTCTGTCATACAAAAATTCTGCCAAGGGACGCACAACTTTTCACGTGAAGCGAGTTCACCCACAGATTTATATGTAGATTTATATGTAGATTTATAAATAGATTGCTGATTTAATATGTAATAGATTTCAATGTGATAGATGAACCTGAAGTTGTCTTTTAGTTTCTACATAAATATGCGTCCTGTCTGTGAGTATTGTGTGAAATTATTTATGTAATTTATGCACGTGTGAGTGAGAGAAAATATAACGCTGCCCAACACTGTCTTCAAACATGGAGGTGAAGTTGATAGTCTATTTATATAAGTTTGTGATTTCACTCTACCTCTCTTCCCCCTCCCCGTCAAGAGACGCACGGCTTTCCACGTGAAGCGAGTTTCACTCTACCTCCCCCGTGCTGAGAGACGTACATATTATAGTATTGAGTGGTCTTCGCTTCGTATGGAAAGTCAAAATATATTTTAAAGCAGAAAATTTTTGTTTCATATAGTAAAAAAGAGATATCATTTTTCAAACTTTTTTTGTTAATAACTTTTTAACGAATAGCAACCGGCATCTAAAACCTGTAAGAAGTCAAGGTCATGATCTTGACAACATATATGTCAAGGGCAAGGTTATTGGAGGATGATCCCTTACACTGCATATTTATCGGAATAATATATATTTCATTTTAATGATATTATCTTTCAGATATTTTCATTAATGTTCTTTCCCTGCTTAAAATTTCTAATTGAAAACTATTTAAACCTATTAAAAACCGATAGAAATTTAATAGGAATGAATAGTATTTATCAGAATCAAAACAGCCTATTGAGAATGATTCAGAAACAATAAGATTTTAGTAGGATTTCCACTTAATGCATCTTCAGTAAGAACGTACGTACCGATTTAAAAATTAAAAAATTAATTTGATTTTATTGGACAATAGGAAGTAATCAGCAAACGCCTCCAATTGGCGAATCGGACTGATTGTGAGTGGGAAATCCACATTAATGATCTTAATTAGATCCTCCAATCGAGTCATACGATTGAATGCCAACATGTTTTTATTAGAAATTTCATAGATTTTTATTCCAATAAGAATCAACTGGTGAATATACATAGCTAATTTGCATATCCAATCGGCGAATCAGAATAATAGCGTATTTGATTTACTGACCCAACTCGATTTCGAATCAATGATCTATTTTTATTTGCAAAAGAAGGACTAAATTGTGCAAGAAATGCTGCTAAAAAGAACAGACCGTTGATTCGGTGTCGAGTAAATAAATCGAATACACTATAAGTGAAAAATTGATATTTTTGAACCGATGTGAACCTGGCGCTCAGCTTTATCAAAAATAAAAATTAATATTGCAGACCGTTTGTATTTCGTTTGTACTTGTTTGTACCGATCATTATTTTGTTTGTACCTCAAATAGTTAAACAAAAAGTGAAAAATAAAAAATTTTGAGGTACAAACGAAAGTAAGAGAGGTACAAACGGATACAAACGATTTTCTTTCGAATACTGTTGGTCCCATTTCAATATCTTTAAAATTGGCTAAATTTGCTATATAGAGATTGCGCAAAAACTGAAACGCGCTGTATCTCCGAACCCTTTGAGGTACAAACGAAAGTAAGAGAGGTACAAACGGGTACAAACGATTCTCTTTCGAATGGCATAAATG
>NW_012130067.1:9657562-9661515 GCF_000143395.1 Atta cephalotes | reverse complement strand
AAATTAAAAAATCTTAAAGTTGCGCGCTGGCCATTTTTTATTTTTCACTTTTTGTTTAACTGTTTGAGGTACAAACGAAATAATGATCGGTACAAACAAGTACAAACGAAGTACAAACAGCCTGCAGTATTAATTTTTATTTTTGATAAAGATAGAGCGCCAGGTTCATATCGGTTATTTTCGAAATGAATAAATTTCAATATGTTTTCGCGCGATTACAATTTAACGAAGTAAAAAGATGTTTATATATATATAAAATTTTAAAATATACAATTCTTATATTTTACTTCTATTTCTTTATTATTTGTAACTGAACTTTGATCTTTCCTTCAACTTATAATTAGACCTAGTTGCACCAATGTTACTTTAAGCAAGACTTAAAACTTTTTCTGTCTCGTTTTAAAGAGAAAAAGAGACAGAGACAGAGAGATTTTAAGCCTCACTTAAAATCAAAGTAACGTTGGTGCAATGTCTGATAAAACCTATTCGAAACCAATCCTATAAAAAAGCCTATTAAATCTTATTTGAAGGAAATATCTCACTTATTTTTGTTCAACACTTTCTTGTATACATAAATATATGCTAATACAATTGAGTCTGCTCCGATTCATTCCAATTTAAAACAAAGAATAGAAAAATGTTGAAAATTTTCGATGCATTTTAATCCGATTAAAACCGATTCCAATTTTACCAATCGTTTTAATCAGAAATTCATTGATTAATTCCCATTGGATGTGGCATCGGCAGCTTGTCCAATTAAGATCTATTGGGAAGCAATTCCTCTATAAAAAACTATTAAATCCTATTCGAAGGAAATGTGAAATATCTTATTAAATCTAGAGAGCCTCAAAGAGAGAGAGTGACAAATTGCATCACGTGACTCGTTTCCTGTGATTGAATGCGGACATCAAAATTTCATAAGCATGGAAGAGATTGGAAAAAACTGATCACGTGACCTCCGTCTTGATTGGATGCGGGCATTCACGTGATGCAATTTGCCACTCTCTCCCTTTGAGGTTCTCTAATTAAATCCTATTCGAAGGAAATGTGAAATATCTTATTGATTCTTGTTCGACGATTTCGTGATTTTATATGGGTATATGCCAATACAGTTCCATTGTGTTTGCATCGATTCATTCCGATTCGATAAATGAATCGGAAAATATTAGAAATTTCCAATACATTAATGTGATTAAAATCGATTTAGAACATTTCAATGTACAATAAACTATAAAAGTATCATATGTTTTGCATTATCTTTTTTTTCATGCATTTTCAAAAATTATCTTCAGAATTTTTATGATATTTCACAGTATAAAATCTGTTCAATTTCTCAAAATAAATCTGTATAAATATTAAATACATTTGCATTAGTTTTCATTATTTTTCTCATTACTTTTTATTTATTTTTGTATAATTTCAGTAATTCAATTTTTCTGAATAAATCAATATGAATATTAAATATATTTAGTTTCCATTATTTTTTATTAACCTTTATTAAGTTTCATTCATCTAACTTTAAAATCCATAGTACTTCAATATTAAAAGTATTATTTATGCTGAAATATTTTCTACAATATTTTAGTCATTTCTCATTTCAACAATTTCATAGTTAGTAGATTTTATTTATTTCAATGATCTATTTCCACCAGGGAATATAAATATATTATTTTCTTTTAGTACATACGTAACTTTTTTTCTTTGAATCATTAAATAATCAAATAATTTAATAATCTGTTTTGTTAAAGGTTATCTTTCCTCAGCGAACTGGTCCACATCAAGAGTGAGTAATCCTGAACCAGAACCGGTGAAACTGCATCGGAAACTACAACGGCAATTAACTCTGAATCCAGCGTGTGATCCGCGACTTTATCAACTCAGACGATATCATCAACAGCAGCAAACCGGACAGTCGTTGCAGCAATCAGTTATCAACTCATCACGCTCTAGCATACAACACCGACCGTTGACGAGACTCGCCAGTAATGACTTGTCGTATCCGGGTACTGCCAGTATGAAGTGAGTCTGATTTACTTAAACATATTCATTAATTTAATTTAAAGATGTTTTATACGTATTTTATACGTATCTTCAAAATGATAACAAAATTATGAAAAAATTAAAGATTATTTTAAATCACATTTAAAAATAATATGACAAATTTGATGACGGTTTACTATCTGGATCAAAAGTTATTTTAATAAATAGTAGTATTTTTTAATCTGTGCTCTGATAAAAATATATGAAAATGTATTATAAAATAACCCCTATATTACGAAATATTGCAGCAATATTTCAATAGTGCGTAATATTACAGCAATATTGAAATTATAATATTTTATTGGAAATATTGCAACACTATTGCAAAATATTGTAATTTTAATATTTTGTAGAAAATATTGCAATATTACAATTTATTGTTGCAATATTACAATTCAGTAAATATAAATATGCGGTCCCAACACTAGAGGGATACGCTTCTCGTAAGAAGAAAACATTCAGAAAGATTCTATAAGAAGGAATACGCAAATCGAATTAGCGAATCTCCTGGAGATTCTTACCTTTTTTGAGGCGTGTTTGAATTCCTGTAATGTTGTTATAATATTGCTGCAATATATTATGCTATAGAGAAAATGAGAAAAATCTCAATTTTTTAATATATAAGTACATTATGTATTCAAGATTATTTACGTAGAGTTACATTGCGATGCATGAATTAGTTGTAATTTGTTCAATAAATAAACAAAATATTTATTTGTTCTGTATCTCTGTAACTAATCAGTGAATCGCAATGAAAATTTGCATAAATTATTTTAAATATTTAAAATATTTATAAAAGAAAAATGTAATTTTTTAATCATTTAAAAAATTTTAATCTTTAACAATAAACATAATAATAATCAAAATAAAGAAACTACAAGAATATTTTAAACAAAAATATAATCTTATTCACATAATTTTCATGTTTATATGAAAGTTTAAATGAAATGTAAATATTAAACATATTTTCAAATTTAATTTTCTTTACAGAGATTGTACGTCTAATACATCCTTATTAAGATGCGTGTTTCATATGAATTATATAATTAATATATGTAAATTAATATATGAGATAATATATAAGATTGCAGATCTTTTACAATATAAAAAAAAATCTGTTTAATTTCCAGATATGAAATCAACTATTTAATGATTCTGTTAATCTATAATTTTTAGAAAGTAAAAACAATTGTAATTTAATTACAATAAAATTCATTATTATCATATAATAATCTTTAATTAATATAATAATCTTTAATTAATATAATAAGTAGATTCAAATGATCTCTATTTGGATATTTCCAAATCTTATTATATTTCAGCTGGGATTACCCCGACTGCCTTCAGCCTCATCACCAGCACGTAATGCGTATCGCTTCTGCCCCGGATTCTTACAGAGCGTGGCCTCCACGTGGTACTTCCTTAATGCCACGAGTGCAGAGGATAGGTACCTCGGATCCCCAATTAAACCTGTTACCATCCCCACCATCTACAAGTTTACACGTGCCTTGGGGGATGCAGACCCAGGACATTCGACGTCGCCTGCACTATCACCTCGCCAACATTTTTCCCGAAGAACAAGTGCAGGCTGTCATGACACTTCATCCCCACGAGACCGATCCTCAGCAGATTTGTGCTGCCATTTTGACGATGTTTCCCAAGAATCAGAATTGATGATGAATTTTATTCACGTTCAGAATATTCACGAGTTGAAGCATTGAAACTATCTATATAACAGTTATATTTTGTTATTTTTATGGATACTTTGTATATTGCAGAAAAACTTTAATGCAGATCCAACGGTTATCGTATAAATTGCATTGAAGATATTAATTAATTGAATCGTTACAGAAGATATTTGTATTTTTTGGATCTCTCTCTCTTCTCTCTCTCTCTCTCTCTCTCTCTCTCTC
>NW_012130067.1:9654909-9656482 GCF_000143395.1 Atta cephalotes | reverse complement strand
CGTTTAACGTTTAACGTTTAACGTTTAACGTTTAACGTTTACGTTTAACGTTTACGTTTACGTTACGTTACGTTACTTACTTCTTCTTCTTCTTCTCTCTCTCTCTCTCTCTCTCTCTCTCTCTCTCTCTCTCTCTCTCTCTCTCTCTCTCTCTCTCTCTCTCTCAAGTTTTCTTTTGAAATTTCAAATGCATTTTTGTCCTACTAGCCAAGATAAGCTAGTATTTCTTGGACGAAGAAAGCGAGAGATGAAAACTAATAACTCAACACAAAAAGTTTCTAAGAAACTTTTTAGACGTTTTAGATTTTTGCATTGTTTAGGAATAGTTATCGAGAGAGGAATGGTTATACATAATAACGCGTATTAGTCTAGGGCATTATAACACGAATTGTTATTATTCGGAAAGTAAACAATGAGAAGATCCGTTTTAATTATCATCATTTTTAATCATAATAAACTTGCATCAATGACTATCATCTTACATTGATGAACTTTTCGACTCGCGAAATCGTCTTGCTTTTTCACCGATCCCTATTTAAATTTCAATTAAATTTTAACTAAAATATTTTAACTAAAATTGTAACTTATTATAAAGAATAACGTGATAGAATTTTATATATTTATTTGTCATAATGAGATTAGGGAATACTTCAGCGCCAATTATTAATTAATTATCTGATTTTGTGACAAAATTGTTTAATAGATTCTTTATCGATATCTTTTTCGTCAGTTTCTGTTACACAAGAAAAAAAAAAGAAGATATTAGGTATGTTACAAATTTAAAGTATATATAATTTTTTATGCAAGACTGTGCCGAAATCAATCGTTACATTAGCGGCTGTGAATTATGGAAGAACGATGTTATAAATTGGGTGTTCGGTATTAGGTGTAACACCGTTCTTGGATAGGTAAAGCAAACTAAAATGAATTTAAAAATTCTGTATCATTTTACAATTTTCGCAACCGTTAACAAGATATTAATTTCTAAAGATCATTGAATATAAGTGTGCATTTGTCTGGCCTATCGCTAAATGCAAGTGCTAGACATGATACGACCATCCAGCGCAATCCAGCGCGGAGAGATATTTTTTGCTAGTGCATTGCAAAGCCAAGGCTGCTTGTAGTAAACAATTAATTTTTCGTGCACCTAGCAACTTACGACAATGGATGGTCTCGCCGCTGTTTGTATTTAGTAGTAGGCTATTCAACGATTTTTAGAAATTAATACTCATACCTCCTTAAATATTACGAAAATGGCAAAATGCTTTTCAATTCAATTTAGTTCACTTTTATACTCATAAACGATATTATATCTAATATCAAATACTTTATATGTATATAAATACAACCGATGTGAACCTGGCGCTCAACTTTATCAAAAATAAAAATTAATACTGCAGACCGTTTGTACTTCGTTTGTACTTGTTTGTACCGATCATTATTTCGTTTGTACCTCAAATAGTTAAACAAAAAGTGAAAAATAAAAAATGGCTAGCGCGCAACTTTAAAATTTTTTAATTTCATTTATGCCATTCAAAAGACAATCGTTTGTACCCGTTTGTACTTCTATTAC
>NW_012130067.1:9635852-9652832 GCF_000143395.1 Atta cephalotes | reverse complement strand
CATCAAGTTTTTTCGGCAAAATTTTAGCAACATATTCTACAAAAAAAACAAAAAAAATGTTATAAATGTTATGTTATAAGCTCATAAATGCTTTATTCAAAAGTTATAACAAAAATATAATAATAACAACGAACTGTTTCTTTGTTTGACACTATTGCTATTATGTTTTATATATATATATATATATGTAAGCATACGTATAGATATATACACGTAGATACAGTACACACAAAATATACATTCTTCTAATTAAAAAATTTTAATTAGAAGTTCTGATAAGAAGGACAGGAGAATAATCAACTCGGAGCGCAGATCCAGCGCCATTCGTGCGCAGCCGCATAGTAAACATTGTATGTAGCAGGGGTGCGATTCTGTAACTGTTTTATACGCCTACCGATAGTTGTCGGTGTCGTTGGGCTTTTTCATCATATAAAATATCTGCGCAACACCGACAACTGTCGGTAGGAGTGTAAAACAGTTACAGAATATAGCCCCAGGTAGCTGTAAACAACTTCCCGTTGCCTCGCACTTCACATCGCGTTTGCAATGGGTGGATTCATTCAGTGATTTTTTTAGTAATAAATATTTTGATAATTATTATAAAACTTTTTGATTCAGTTTAACTCGCTCTATTTATCTATAAACGTTGTTATACCTAATATTAAAATATACAGAGTATCTAATAATTCTCTAACACTCACAGGCAAATAAAACGGACTAAACTGAGTCGGAAAGACTGAGTCCTCTATTTTACAATTTTTGCAGTAGTTAATAAAATATTAACTTATAAAGATCACCGAATAAGCGCATATTCGCCGAATCAAATGCACGTCTCTCAGTCGTGCTCGCTAGGCGCGCGGGGAATTGTTTTCTTTCGTCATCAATAATTATTACTGTTTGTAATAAACATGACCATGTCTGATGAGTGTATACTTGGCGGTGAGGATTAATATCTCGTTAACTGTTACGAAAATTGCAAAATCGTACAAGATTTTTCAATTGAGTTCACTCTATCTACTCATAAACGATGTTACATTTACTGTTACGAAAATTGCAAAATCGTACAAGACTTTTCAATTGAGTTCACTCTATCTACTCATAAATGTTACATTTAATATAAAACATACTGCGTGCGCCTCCCCTCCCCTACACACACAACAAACACACACACACACACACACACACACATACACACACACACACACACGCACGCACGCACGCACGCACGCACACGCGCGCGCATGCACACACAGACATCTATGTATAATATATGTATGTATATCGTCCGGCAATTAAAATATAGTTCATGATTAGTGTAATGCATGATACATATACAGAGGGTCTAATTACAAAAAATCAATAGAATCGAATTTCATTCAAATCAATAAGAACTAATTTTTCTTTTTTATTGTATCGAAAAAATTTGATTCCTATTGATTAGAATTGGACATTATGTATGTGTGTAATGCATAAAGCATTTTGGTGATCTGAATAGGACGAGTATATCGTGCAAATTGTACGAGAATTAATATTTAACTAATTTTTATATCATTGTATTTCTTATATTGGAGAATCTTATACTGTATTGTAATTCAATGAACTGTCAATTATACTAGTATTGCAGCTGTAAGGCTTACAAGAAAAAAAATTAATTTTCGAATTTTATATTAATCTGATTCAGTCAGAATAATAAGAACTTTTAATTTTTAGAACCTACCACCTTGATCAAAAAGTTCCCGGAATTATCACCAAGTGATGCTCTGAGTCAGCTGATTTGAGTTCTGTTTTTTTGGTTAGGTTGCCACATCTATCATTGACATTCCCACCAAATTTTATCACCATAGCTTGACATTTGTAAAAGTTACGCCGTCTTGAATACATCTACCTCTGTACGTATTTTCGATTTTTTACAGTTTTAAAAATGGAGTTGAATTTGCAACAACGAGTTTGTATTAAATTTTGCGTTAAAAATGGATTCAATGGTGTGAAAACCTTGGAAATGTTGGGAAACTGTTTCGGCAGTGATACTCTAAAGAAAACAGCCGTTTATGAGTGGCATGAAAAAAATCATTACGGGGAACGCGTTTTGACAGCTGAAAGAAGATAATGGAAAAATCGAAGACGGTTCTGATGGCTATACCGACAATAGAGTTCCAGAAATGTTTCGAGAGCTGGATCAAGCGCTGGCATAAGTGCATTGCAGTCGATACTTTGAAGGAGACAATATCACTTTTGATGAATAAAACTTGTATTTTGAATTTTCTGAATGAATTCCGGGAACTTTTGATCAAAGCAGTATATTTAAAATCTATCTTTTCTTTGAGAAATAGAAATTATAGAATATATAAAAGAACATTGTTAATGGCCCAATAGAGTAAGGATTAAATTTTTTTATATCCTATATAATATATTTACTTTAAAATATTATAATAAACTTTTATTACAATATTTTTAATAACTGAAGAAAGAATGAATGATTATAATAATTATTACGATTCTAAATACTGTTTAATGCAAAAGATTATCAAGTTATAAGGATTATACGTGTATATTTGTGTATGTATGGAAAAATATAAGATTAAGTCAATCGACGAAAGAAAAAAGTGGCGACAAACATTTAAACAAATGGCTATCTTGTAATTTATATTTCATTAATAGTATAAAAGATTTATACTATTATAAAAGATTTTTATAATTTTTCTGAAGATAACATAATCTCCTTATTTCTTCCTTTCGTCTAATGTTTATTTAATGTTTATTCAATACATCAATGTTATATAAATGTGTGTGTGTGTGTGTGTGTGTGTGTGTGTGTGTGTGTGTGTGTGTGTGTGTGTGTGTGTGTGTGTGTGTGTGTAGCATTTATATATCATACATATAAAATTTTAATATATATAAAAATATACACCTATGTGTGTGATATGTATATACATATGTATAATGGCAAACATCCCTTCTTTCTCCTCGGATTCGCAATACTATGTATTGTTGGAAATCCGCGAATTGCAAAACGAATATTATACTATATTGTATCTAACAAAGAAGTAAACTATAAAACATTTATTATTATTCTACACTACAATAAAATTAAAAAGAGGAAAGCGACTACATCATTGTAGAAAACGATTATTATTAATTTTTATAATATGTTAATCTATGAAATATTTGTATATGTGCATGCCAAATTTGTATCAATGTTATTGCGAATGAATATTGCAAATAAAGTTTTTTTATTTATATTATCAGTGACGGAGTATCATTGATCATGTAATATGAATAAATTGTATAAATATTTAAAGGATTTGTTACTTCTAAAAATTGAATAATTTTATATATTTAATTTTATATATTTTTTTTATAATTTTATATATTTCGAGTTTTAAAAGGCTTTTTACTTTTAGAAGTCTAATGAAAAAGACTATTCTCGGGAATTTTGTTTTTTGAAAAACCTATATTACCAATTTTCACAGGCTTTAAAGATTTTATCGCACATATATCGAATGATCGTCAATGAAAATTTATTACAGATATGTTCATTAATTTCAAAGTTTAGCGTTGAAGCAAGAACGTAACATTATAAAAACATAACATCTCGGCTCATCTGATATCTTGGCTTTAAATGATTATGAAACAGAAATCGCAAGTTTTGATGATTAAATAATTAAAAGAGAGAGAGCATGAATCTCGGATGTTCTCAAGTAAAAAAATATTTTTTTGTTCTATGTAATATCAAGTTTTACAATAAAACTATTTTTACTTTAAATTAAATTGATAGCATTTTGTTATTTTTTTACTTTCTCTCGTTTTCTTTCGTTTTTGTCTCCAAAATAAAATGAAAATTTCTTGTTCTTTGTATGGTGTCTCATTTAAATGCTAACTTTGAAATTATTATATAATATAAGAATATATATGTACCTTTTAACCTCCCATATAATAATGGTGCACATGTTCGCGCATGCGCATTTGTTTACTTTTACGAGGTCCCGACATGTTACTTTTATAGAGATTCGACTGTATTTGAGTAAATAAAAAATATGAAAATATTCAGCGATTTTTAATATTAATATCTTGTTAATTATTGCGAAAATTATAAAATAGTAGACGACTTTTCGACTTAGTCCGCTCTACCCCTATGAGAGAGTTTTATCATTAATTATCAAATACCCTGTATATCTGTATTCTGTTCAACGAGATTTATCATTCGAACATAGGAAATGACATATCAGGCAAAGTGGGAATGTCGAGTATTTTATAATTTTATAATTTAATTTTATAAGTTTAATTTTGTAAGTTCAGGCTCGAGCGTGCCATATTTACATATACACTTTATAGGATACACTTCCTTTTGCTCGTTGTCTCACTTTCTATGTGCAAACAATGTTAATAATCTCTCATTGAATAGAATATATGTAGAGGAAAGGCCCCCCCCCCCCTTTTATGAAATACTGAGTTCATTTTGGATAAATGCTAAAAGTCTATAAGCAGAATTTAAAAAAATAATAGGTCATGAATATATAGGTCATAATAGGAATTTAAGTAGCTTTAAGATAACGTTAAAATTTAATTCAAATTCTATTTTTTTTTTAAATTAAAGAAATGTAAAAAGTGAGCAAATCACAAAATCAAAAAATTGTGCTCCTAATATGAAATGCCCCGAGAAGTCGATAGAAAACGCAAAATCAGTATTGTAATTAAAAAACTTTATTTAATGTTTCTTTAAAATACAAACAGTCAACGTGCGCGAAAAATGAGGATGCAATAGATTACACCTAAAACTCGTTTTCAAGTTGGAGTCTATAAATATATTATATATAGGCACTCGATGTTCTGGTTGTCTTTTTTATTATTGTACAATAATTTATACTTTAGCAACGATTTTTACTATAATATAGGGGCATGGGTTATTTTATATTAATATCCTGGGTATCTCATATTACGATTTCCTTACGCCTTATGATTTTACGATCATCAAATCTTCTGTAATTAAGCAATTTAACATATTATGTATTTTTCTATTAATACGATCTTATTCTATCACCATGAAGAATTTATTGCCAAATATTTATTTATTAAATACTAAACAAGGTTTAAAAGCTCATCTAAACTTGAAGACATCCAAATTCTAAAATCTTTTTTTGCAACGACTATAGACACAATCTAATAATAAATTTTCCACTAAATAGTTTTCAATCTAAGAACAATAAATTCATGGTAGAACCAATAGATAACGTTTAGCAGAAACGCCGCTATCTCATATTAGACGCCTATCTCATAATAGAGGGCTTTCCTCTATCTATATCAAATTTTTACTGAAAACAGTTCAAACAATAAGGATACTTACAAGCGGGCAAATAAGGATATATAATTATATATAATTATTGTAGTGTAAATAATAATTGTATATAATAATAAATGTATATATAGAGACTGGGACAAATAGCGAAGAAAACCAATATCCGTATGAAATTACCTTTTAAAAAACATAAAAAAAATGCTAGATATATGTGCTATATAAAAAAAGATTTGATATAAAAAGCTGATTTCAAATTTGCAGCTGTCAGAAAAATCAAATACAAAATTATTTAAATAAAATTTAAACAGAAAGGAATATAAGGCGTCATAGAATATACATAAGTGTGCTGCTCAAACAGTTAAGACCATGGCACATAAAATATGGATATTATTTGATATATTGCGCCAAATTCAATTCCAAGAAGTATGTACTTCCAAAAATGATATAAAGCATTTAAATTGCACTAATTGTATAAAATTATTTTTACAAATAAATTCCATAAAAAGGATGTGGTAATATTTTTAAATGAAATTTTAAATTTAAAAATGAAACTCAAGTATAAACCTACTAATAAGAACTGTTGTACAAATTAAAAAGAATTCAAGTATAATGTATTTTTTAAAGAAAGAAATAAGCACCCAAATAATGGGTGCGTTGTTCGAACCGTAGCAACAAATTTAAAAAAATTTAAGTAATATATATCATTTGTATAAAAGGATTTGATATTAAAAACTAACGCCAAGTTAAAATTCCATAAAAATAACATTTTTTAAGTAAGTAGATAAGCTATGACGAATTCAAAGCCATGTGGCTCAAAAGGGAATGAGGAACAGGAGGGATAAGGGGGATTTGCGCAAAAAAGAGAGGAATGACGTTACAAGGAATCCAAAGTAATTACATCACAGAGTGATGTAAGAGTGATGGGAGAGCGATTCTATGGATCGGAAGGCGGATGATCTCATAGGGATCCGCAAGACAACGTCACGAGGGGTTTGAACTGTGACGAATCTTTCGGAACGCCACTTGCAGTAAATTGATGAAAATTATTATGATCGTCTGTATATCCTCTATTATACCTTTTTTATTAGGTGGTTAATTCTTGCCGTTTTTTCTCTAAAATTTATTTGTTTATTTCGAAGAGAAGATGAATAAATACCTTAAAATAATTTCCTCCATTTTCTATTACTTTCTTCCAACAGGGCAATCCCACGATAGTAGAACGCAGTATCTTTCGAGGCGATCCATTCATCCATTTATTTTTGGACTTCTTCATAACTGGAGAAATGTGTCCGTAAAGGCGTGTTGCATCGATCAAAAAAGATGGTAATCCAACAGTGCCAAATCTGAAAAATATGCCGGATGCGATCCCATTCAAATTCTATCTGCTTCAGGCTTTTTGCAACATGGGGCAATGTTGTAAGACAGATCGGATTTCAGACGCATGCGTGTCCAATGTAGCTTCAGTACTGTACTGATCATTAGTAAATAGGAGATCATTAGTCGCTTAGAGTTGAAAATGTTGAAAAATTTAATATATTTTATATATTTTACATACGTATACGTATATATAAATATATATAATATATTTCTATATATGTATACATATGTAAAATATATTAAAATTTTCAACATTTTTGAAAAAATTTTACATTGGCAACTAATGATCTCCTATTTAGTAGTGATCAGTACGTTATTGAAGCTATATTGGACGTACTATATTGGACGCGCATGCGTCTGTGTATTCCACACACATGATTTCTAATAGGTTGAAATTCTTATTCTCTATTTTCTCTTTCCTGTTCTTTTTATTGTGCGGAACCCCTTACCATGCGAAAAAATGATTGCGATTGGCTATGGATGGCTTTTTTTTCCTCAACTCGTCACTCAATCGGCATAATTACTTGAAATTAATTGTAATACGATGATCACAGTGATAGTCAACCGTGTTTACACGTAAACAAATTCTATCTTGAGTTTGACCGCGAGAATAACGAGAATTATTATAATGAAAAATTTATGAAATTCTAGAACATGCGAGAATATTATTTGAAATCCAACGCAATCTCGATATTAGATACGAAAATATGACGCAAGAGATAATACAAAATGACTAATGCAGCGTGTAAACAGTTGACTCGAAATTAATGGAATTACTCAGCAAACGAGAATGGATTGAAATGAATTGAAATGAATTCAGAAATATTGATTCACGAATGTTAAAACGAATGTTAAAATGAAAATTTTCAATCCTGAATGCATTTTTATTCATTTATAGGAATTGTATGGAGCATATCTCTATGCCTTTCAATCTAAAAATAATATTAGTTTTTTCTATGCAAAAACGCACAATTGTGAATACTGTTCAATTCAAAATTTTGAATAGGAAATGCAGTTTTTCAATCCAATTGAATCTAATTGAATCCAATTGAATTCAATTAAATCCAAAAAAAAGTATTCACTATTTAAAATACACAGAATTTCATTTTAATCCATTCTCATTTGCTAAAAAGATATTATATCATTAAAAATATGCATACTTATTTATGCAGCTTTGATATAATAAAAAAATCACGAATTTAATAACGTACGAAATATTTATGTTAATAATCGTAATCATAATGCGTTCATAACCATAGACCATAATCATGGTTATGCTGGAATCAAATTATATGCATAGAAGATTAAGACTGATGATTAAAGATTGAAATTTTACCAAGGAGAAAGATATTTTGGCTCCTTTTATTCTAATTGGTCAAACTTCAATTTTTCTGTGTGAAACCCTTTAGAGTATAACGGAGAACACAGGGTTCCTGGAAAGGAAGGAAACGAACGACTTTGATTGATACATTTTCTGTATTACGCGTTATGCGTTATGCAAGAGTCAGGGACTCTATTCTTGAGAAGTATCGCATACGAAAAACTAGGGAAATTTTATAATATGCGTTACATATACTATAGCATTTCTCTAGTTTTTCGTATGCGATAATTTTCAAGAATAGAGTCCCTGACTCTTGCATAACGCATAATACAGAAAATGTACCAATCAAAGTCGTTCGTTTCCTTCCTTTCCATGAAATAAAGAACTCTGATTGGTTGGATTTCTTATGTCTTATATGTTATGCGTTATGTAAGAGTCTGTGCATAAAGAAAACTATCCAATCGCATTTCTTCTATAAAAACGCACGTAAAATGTGAATGGATCATTTTCTTTACATACGTTTATGCGACTATGCAAGTTGTGTGAATATTCCCTAATGCGGAACAAGAGCAGAAGAGCAATCACAAGCGTTTTGCACTAACTGTGATTGACCTAGTTTCTACCGAGGGTTTAATCCCTTGTCGTTCAACTGTAATAGGGGAATACTCGACTGTAGTTGATTGGTTCTTACATTCTGATCTGGATTAAACCCTCGATGGAAACTAGGTGATTTTGCTCTTGTTCGCGTTGCGCTATTCCGTTGGGTAAGTACCTTTAGGGCCATGAAACGTGGAAATGTGGAAACATGGAAGACAAAATTAATTAAACTTTACTACATTTCCGCGTGTTCTGTTCCACCTGTCTTGATCTCCTAATATTACATGCAAGTACAATTTGAGCGGAAAAGCGGAATGGAGAATTAAAAATTATTAATTTGTAAGGCCGAATTCACATCTTGATGGAAAAACGGAAAGCGGAAAAGCGAAAGTCAATTGGAACTCACAGTCGTAGGCGGTACATTTCGCTTGTCTGCTGCTGTCTTTCCGCGAGTTCTGATTGATTTCCGCTTTTCCGTTTTTCCGCTTTTCGCTTTGTCAAGGTGTGAACTCAACCTAACGGTATTTATTGGGTATAATACCCGTACAGCACAGAAACTTGTAGCAACATTGCTGCAACATTTTAACGTTACATGTTGCAACATACTGTTGAAGAAACATTGCGAAGACTTATTTTTGCAATATTACTTCAGCAATGTTGCAGCAATATTTTTAAAATATTTCTAGCAAGAGAGATACAAATTGACAGAAGAATCATCCTGTTCTTGTTAAAAAATCAGTAAGAAATAAAGATAAGAATAACTTTTGTCACTATGTCGATTTGTGCTTTTATTAGAAAGTTCACTTTGAGTGTTAAAATTTGTATATAGGTGTCTTTTAAGTAAGATCCGAGCCGCATTGGGGGCGTAGAATGAGTCAAGGGAAACGAAAAAGTATTATACCATTTTGAAATAGCCAATGATGAAGCCGTGCCGCGCAAATTCATAGCATGGTCCGTCGCACTTCATTCCATAGTGATAGCGCGTAGGGAGGCAGAAGAGAAGGATAGCGTTTAATCCCCCCCCCCCCCTCCTACGTGCGCGTTCGCGCGCCGTCGCTATGAAATGAGGCGTGATGGGCCGTGCTATGAATTTACGCGGCGCAGCTTCATCGCACATTGGTTTAGATGTTTTCTTTTTTAATTCGAAAATTACAGCAGATATCTCAAAATGACATAAGACGTTTTCCTTTTCCTTGATTCATTCTACGCCCGCAATGCGACTCGGACCTTATTTAAGAGACATCCTGTATATTTATTTGTGCATAACCCAAGTAAGGATCTGGACATAATGGAAGAATAAGAATTAATGATCACGTTTACATAGCACACTTAATTGGGTTTCATAACATCTGTATTTATAAAATTGAGCAATCTCATAACTATATTCCTCTGAAAAATTAAATGATTAGTTTCTAACTACGAATATTATTAACCTGATTAATGTCCATTTCTACCAATATATTAATTTTAATTCCAATTCAACTTATTTTAGTCTTTTTCTAATTCTAAAGATTAGAAAAAGACGAAAGTAAATTGAACTGAGATTAAAGTTAATCTACATTAGTGGAAACGGGCATAGTGTAAACGTCAATATCTATAATTTATAGGAATTGTGCCTATAATTTATAAACATAAAATTAACAATTAGAAGTAAGGATAAATATAGTAAGTAAATATAATGCACAATGGACACAATAATTATAATAATAATAAGATAATAAGACATGTAGGCAGTGTTCCGATATGTGCAGTTAGTACTGAAAATTTATAGTTCATATATACTGTAGATTTTCAGTATTGGCAGTGTACACACCTATAAAATATAAAGACATAATTAGTTATGGAGTCATATTTTATTTGTATTCATTGTATGTTATATTTAACTCCTATTTCGAATTTTTTTATATTTAAATTTATATAGTACAAAATCTTATAATAAATATTGCAGTAACGTTGTAATATTACAACAATGTTTCTGCAATAATACTGCAAGTATTCCTTCACTGTGCGCAAAACCTAATATTGCATATATATTATAGTGTAATATTGCTGCAACATTACGTTTCAATATTTTTTAAATGGACATTTTTATATTGCTGCAATGTTACTGAAATATTGCAGCAATATTTCGCAATATTTTTGCAATCTTGCAATGAAATATTTCTGCAATATTATTACAATATTTCTGTATGCTTGTATTCAATGTATGAACTGAAAAGATAAGATATTGATAAAATATTGAAAAATTGCAATGAATTAAGTAAATACAATTTTTTTTGTATGAATACAAAAAAGTGTATTTGTCACATCGCTTTTCCGCGGAAATTGTGTTTCATATAAGACCGGATTCACACCTTGGCGGAAAAGCGAAAATCTAGTAAAGTTTAGTTAATTTTGTTTTTCACGTTTCCACATTTCCTCATTTCCGTGCTTCATGTAATTCTTAGGATGAGGTCCCATGATGCGGAATTGGCGCAATGTAGAATTGGCAGAACGCTCGTGATTGGTAGTTTCCACCGATTCCACCACCATTTTCTGTTGCACAAATTTATTTCTTTTGCGGATTCCGCCTGCTTGCATGTGTACATATACATATACTCATTAAAACTAATCTCATTAAGCTGATTTAAATGGGAAAAACTGTTTCATACAAGCGCATGGTTAATTAACATATTGAGGCGTGTTCGGATTCCTACCTGTGTATTCTCCGGGTGTTATGTAATCCTTGTTTAACATTTGGTAAATAATAACAATGGAGTGATACCTGAGGTTTATTTTCTATTCCTGTACTGACTGCACTAGTTCAAAAAATATACATTAATAGTTCCTGCATACTGGATGCAGAAATACTTGCCACGCGACAAAATGAGATGCAATAATCAATGAACACATTAGGAGCTGTAAGCTTATTGGCTATCGCATTATATTTTGCCGTACGGCAAGTATTTCCGCGTCCAGTGTACAGAAACCGTAAAACGTTTTCTATTCCCAAAATGGTTTCAGCGACGATGTTTTTTTTTGTTCTAGTGCAATTCAGTGCACGAGTTCACTGTACTAACTGCACTAGGTCTGGAGCCCTATTCTTGAAAAGTATCGAAGCATTCGAAAAATTAGGGAAATACTATAGTATATGTAACATATTCGGTGTGGGAAAAAGTTCGTGGCGTTTTTTTAATGCCATCTAATGGGAAAAACGCCACGAACTTTTTCCCACACTTAATATATTGTAATATTTCCCAAAACTTTCGTGTACGTTTCTTTTCAAAAATAGGGACCCTGGGACCCTGGAGTCAGTGCAAGCAATAGTGTACTAGTTCAGCCACAGAAAACAGACCTTGTTCAAAGTACGAGAATTGGTAATTATTTAGAAGACACTTTTCACCTTCAATTTCAATGAAATTATACTCATTCGGTGCGTTTTTACATGAAACGAAAGAATCTGGCTAAAATGTTGTGCCTAATTCCATGAATTAAGATATTAAGCGTTAAAGTTACAAACATTTTTTACTGTAGATTCTTTCGTTTCATGCAAACATGCGACAAATGAGCATAATTTTATTAAAATTAAAGATGAGGGGCATCTTTTAAATAATTATCCGAGAATATGAGTAATAATTAAGAAAATGAGTAATTTATGAGTAATAAAATGATAAATATGTATACATAGTAGCAAGCCTACATATAAAAACGTTTTGAATCATCATTATTTTTAATTAAGAATTTTTTTAATGGAATTGTATTCATTTTTATCGAATCTTATACTTTCATGTAAACAATATGAAACGGTACTTTTACTTTGCACTAAAACGTTTTTTATTCCTTGCCTGCATGCTTAGAGGTTTAGAAACTGTGTACAGAAACTGTGTTCACAATACATGATTTTTGATGGGTTAAAATTCTTTTTTTCTGTTCTCTGTTCCTTTTATTGTGCGAAGCCCCCAACACTCAGTCAGTTCTGGATTGCACTAGTTCAATTCAGTTTAGTTCTAGTGCAATTCTCAGTGCAAGAACAGAAAACAAACTTTTTAATGATCTCTTTGTATTCGAGAATGGATACACATATTCCGTCATTTTTGTTGCGCTGAGGACTTTGCGCAACCAATCACAAGTCATTATTTTATTAGGGTTAATCATACTAAAATTAATTTCATAAGATTTTAACATTTCACAATCAATATTTCGAATAAGAAACGCATTAATTTAATATTTAAGTCATGATAATAAAAATGATAATAAAAACGAATGATAACACAATATTTAAAAGATTATGTACTTGATTTGCTATTTATTCCATTTATGCTCATTTCGCTTCATGAGAATGAAGGAAGCCGCGTAACGAAAATTGCAGAGTTTTATGATTGGTTTTGCTTTCGTTTCCCGTTACGTTATTCCGCTGGGCTAGGTTAAATTCCCATCTGAATGCCACCCGGCATCATTTTATCCTTGTTATTTATCGAACAAGAATAATGTGACACTTTTGAGAATCTAGTGGGAATTTGACACGAGCCTGCATGGGTTTACACCCTGAATATTACATTTCAAGTAAGCTGGGTTCCTTCGGAGCGATTCTGAACAATTCTCAAGAGACAAAACGAACAGCATTATTCATTTGATCATCTGCTCATTATGTACGCGATGGAAAGATGCCGATTCCCCACGAGGATACTTTTCGAGATGAATAGATTATTACGAAAATTAATCATAAATTCGCATTTCTGTTAAACTGTTAAGATTTAAGTTGTAGACGTAAGTAACGCACAATCTTTAGAGTACGATTTATTGCCGTCTCTTGGAGACACGGCATATTTGAGACCTCGGATGAAGAAAAAATTGACCAATTGCAATGGTCATGTGATCAAATTGTTCAAATGTAATTTGTTAATTTTTTCTGAGATCTCGGACTGATTTCTCTATCGTGGATACAGTATAAATATGGACACTGAATTTTTTAGTCCCAATTTTTAGTGCGCATGTGTCTATTTCCAATCAGGAATGTGGCTACCTTTAGCAAGTTGAAATTGCAGGTTAGATTAGGTTAAGTTAGCTGGATCTTTTTCCCATAAAATATAATTAATCCTTTCGCCCAATATTGTGAGATTCCTGGTGAGATTCTTGAAAGAAATCAGGCCAAACATATGTATCATAGTGAGAGCCGGATGAGTCCTTCGTACAAAGCTTAATTTTTTTTAAATTTGTAAGAGAAAAGTATGGCAAAGGGTTAATAAAATTAAGTTTTACTAAAAAATTAAATCTAATTTTTTCGAAGACGCTATATTGTGTAAATTATTATATTGTATACGATAAAGTACCCTTACAGCACAAAAGATTGAAGCAATATTGCTGCAATATTACAATATTATAGTTTGCAATGTAACATTGCAGATTGCAATATAACATTGCAGAGATATTACAGAAATGTAAATTAATAAATATGCCTGCAAAATGTCAGTAATATGCTTGTAATACCTTCCACAAACATTGCTTTATTGATAAATTTCATACCATTATTTTTTAATCGATTGATTCGGAGTGGTTTCGAATTAAAAAGAATCACTGCGATTAACTTACCAAGCGATTATTATATTAAGGTGGATAATATTTGTAGTTTTTATTCAGGACACACATGCTTTATCCTTATAAATAAATTTATCCTCCAGAATTAATACTATATTTATTGGAATATTTTATGGTTTCATCATAAAAAATTGCTTTTGGAAAGTACGTATCTAGAAATGCGATTTGTAGAAAAATTAAAGTTAGTGAGATATATGTATAGAAATAATTTTAATTTTAGAGTCTTCGTAAAAAATTTATCCAAATACATTATATTGCAATATTGCTGGAACGTTTTGTTTGTTACAATATAATAAAAAACAGATATCTTAATTGTTGAAATTTTGCAACAATGATTCAGCAACGTTTCGCAACCACCATGCAATATTGTAATGTTTCAGTGAAATCATTCTGTGCAATATTGCAATGTTTCTGCACTCTTTCTGTGCTGTATTCTCGTAATAAAGTATACATGTGCGTGCGTGCGTGCGTGCGTATGTACATATACTCGTATTATTAAATTACAACTTCATTTAATCAGTTTTCATGCAATATATTATTTTTTCATACATAATTATTCAATTATAATTTTCATATAGTATTTAATCAATTATTATTTTTAATTTACTTATTACTGTTTAATTATTATTATTAATATGAATATTATTTTTATATAATGAATTCGTTAACATTATATTATTATATAATTCTTATTTAAAAATATACTCGCTATAAATAATTTTCATGATTCGACTGAATTATGTTTTTTTTTTAGAAAAATCATTCTGTAGCTTTATAAAAACTCAAATTTATAACCTTTCCAATCCACAACATGGCGGCGAGTCATGTGACCTAGGATCCACTACATCAAAGGCCGACGCTCAATGTCCGTACTGTGTATACTTAGGCTGCGTTCCAAAACTTCCTCTCTGAAGAAGATTTTACCACAGTATAATACCAGTAGAGATACTCAGCGAAAAAATGTGTGTTTGCGCAGATATGGCTGCGCAGCTTTCGTTTTGGATCGGATCTAATGAAATGTAAGATAACAAGAACGTATTATAGATCCTATGTGAGCAGATATCCATGGCAAAAGAAGACAATTTAAGAGCTGCGTCATAAATATTTCTAAAAAAATGAATAAAAAAAAGAAAAGTTATGTTACGTGTAGTATTAAACAATGTAGTAATAATAGTAAAAATGCACAATGTACTTTTTTTTCATTATTCAAAGATAATGTAAGGTTTTTATAATTTACAAAAAATAAATAGTTTATGCTAGGTTAATTTAATTAAACATAATAATCAAATGTAATTTTGTGAAAAAATATAAAGAAATAATATTTTTACATTGACTACGTTTACACGGCATCCTTAATTATGTTTTTTAGAGCAAAGCAATGGATTATTGCATGGAGCATTATATCCTTTTTCGGTTCTGGATTTTTCAAACGTTATCATGGCGGATACTCACGTAATTGCGACGCAGGAATCAAAGGTGCCGACATGGAATGTCCCTACTAGTTATACTGTGATTTTACTCTATATACTATAATATACTATATATTGGGTTGTCTGGAAAGTTCGTGCCGATTTTGAAGGAAAATTGAAACGCAGAAGATTTAAATTTTTAATTTCATTTATTAAATTTAAATCTTTTGCGGCACGAACTTTCCGGACAACCCAATATTTTGAGTAAAATTTTTCTTAGAGAAGAAGTTTTGGAACGTAGCCTTATACTGTGTCATAAGGTTATGTGTTGAATTCGTACTGGATCCGCAATCAATCAGAAAACAGGCTTTTGTTTCGTATCATTGATACAAAATAAAATTCTGTTTTCTGATTGGTTGCAGAACATCATACGCACGTCGTATTCAATGTGAATCCAGCATTATTTGGACATAATTTTTAAATGAACTGAGCGCACTCCTGATGTATACTGTGCACTCTCAAGCTCTCTCATGTTTCTCTTTAATAAAATGTGTTGAAAATTGTATGATTAAACGTAAAATTAGAATAATGATGTGCTATCAATAAAACTAACAATAAATAGGAAAACCACAACTTAAACATAATCTGAGGATAAGACATTCTTAAATGATCTGTCAAACAAACGAGTCTGTCGGATGAGTTGATCAAAATTGTTGCTTGACAAAATTGTTGCTGTAATTTTGAAATTGAGTCACAATGCAACGGTACGATATTCTGATCCAGGAGATCGAAGGCATCGATGATTATCTGGGTCCAACGTTCCGGTAAGCGAATTTAGTTCAGAGATAGAGATCTCAGATTAAAATACGCGCTCCACCAAAATCTATCCCCTTCACGTAGATACAATGAGCTCGCATATGCGCACTTGAGAGGGTGGCATCCCTTTAAAGAGGGATGGCATTGTAGACGCGTTCACCGCGTTTAACTTATATTCTCAAGCGAATTTTTCGAGCAAATTTGCAGTCACAACATTGTTGGAAATGTCAATTAGTTTATCACAAAATCTTCTGTCATCGATGGTGCCGAAGCATGAATATCTACTTTATGAAATAGAATCGACCGATACTAATAGCATAGGCCTCGTCTTCAGGTATTATCAGAATGGCAAATGTAGTGGATACTTTAGAAATCCGTACTATTATTACAGCAAATTCAGCCATTCGCATAATATTAGATTAGTGCGTGCTAAAAGTTGCTATGCATGAAATTTAGCAAAGCCAAATGTAAAGTATATAAATATTTTAAACGATTAAAATGTTTGTGATATGACATTCCTTAACAATATATATATATATGTATGTGTGTGTGTGTGTGTGTGTGTGTGTGTGTGTGTGTGTGTGTGTGTGTGT
>NW_012130067.1:9623464-9635411 GCF_000143395.1 Atta cephalotes | reverse complement strand
CTTACTAATATATATATATATGTATGTGTGTGTGTGTGTGTGTGTGTGTGTGTGTGTGTGTGTGTGTGTGTGTGTGTATTTCAGTGTCAAAGTTGATTATATTATGTTGCTATATGTAAATACTTTATATAAAACAGCCTTTATTATACATTAATGTTAAATTTATTATGTAAAATTTATTATATACTTTAGTGCTAATGAATATGTATTCATCATAAGAGATGACGAGAATTGTCATCACATTTAATTTATGTTGCAGGGCGATTTACGATGGCCATGAGCATCAGAAATTTATGGAAAAACTCGACGATCGTATTAAGGCTCACGATAAGGACATCGAGAGGATGTGCAATCATCATTATCAGGGATTTAACGATTCTGTTCGGGAGCTCTTGCAAGTTCGCTCGCAGGCGCAACAATTAAATGTTATTAGTTATTAGTTTTATTAGTTTTAATTAATTAGTTAGTTTATTCAATTAATTAGTTTTATGTTTAAAAATAATTAGACAATATAAATATTTAATTATGACATAGCAATGTTTTAGCAGGATTAAAAGTTTTCAGTCACTGAATAATTTTATTCTATGCTCAGGAAAGAATCTTTAGAAATAAAGATTTAATATACAAGTCCTTAATATATTCTAACATTTAAAATACCGTGTCCTTGATTGCAGAGAATTCTATTTAAATATATTCTTAAACAGAAAAACAATATTGACAAAAATTATTATGAAATTATATGCTGGCCTAAAACTTTTGGTTGCCATTGTATGTGTAAATTATTCTTTAATTCAGCTTCATCATTATATAGGCAGAGATATTGGAACTTGACAAATGCATTACTGCTACATCTACTAAAGTGATCGAAAAGGGTGAAGAACTCGTAAAAGCTCGCAAAGTTGAGAGCAACATGGCTGCTGCTGTAGATAGTCTCACTATGTGCCTTCCTGTCTTAGCCGCGTATGCAAAGTTGCAAAAACAATTAAAAGATAAACGTTATTATCCAGCCTTGAAAACGCTGGAGCAATTGGAGCATCACGATTTACCGAAAGTTACGAATTATAGGTTTTCTTCTCAAATTACTCAACAAATTCCACAGTAAGTGTTTGAAAAAAATCTTTTTTTAGTATCTCATTGTATTATATGTAACAATATAAAACATTGTGAATTATTTTTTTTCTAGATTGCGTGAGAATATAAAAGATGCATCCATGTCTGATTTAAGAGATTTTCTAGAAAATATTATAAAGCATTCACCAAAAATCGGGGAAGTTGCAATGAGACATGTTGGTTTTCTTTTACTTTTATTTAATGTCTATAATTATATGCTATATAATCTATATATAATCTAGGCTATATAATCTAGGCTAGGTAGGCTTGTTATCTATGTATAATTTGTCAACTTTAGTAATTTTTATATCAGACCGCTGAACAGTTAGCGACTGAGGCAGAAATTATAGGAAGAAAAAAAAGAGAATTTACGTGAATCAGTCAAACGAGATCGAAGAAGAACTGAGTGCCCAAGATTTAATGGATTTCAGTCCTGTATATCGATGTATGCATATTTATACTGTGCTCAGAGAAGGAGAAACTTTTAAACTATATTATAGGCAACAAAGAAAACAACAAGCTGAGCTAGTTTTGGAGCCACCTATCAATATGGTAAATTCTATCACTGAATATTTTTCATGTCTATGTTTCAGTAATAAGAGATAGTTTTTTTACTTTTAGCACGAAAGTATAGTCGAATATCAGACTTATTTACACGGTATTATTGGTTTCTTTGTGGTAGAGGATCATATATTGAATACAGGTAACGGATTAGCTACTCGCTCATACTTGGATGAGCTTTGGACCAAGGCTTTGTCTACCATAGTGTATGCTTTGCGCACATATTCGGTAAATTATTATACACACTGTTATATTTTTATTTAATAATAATTAATATAAGAATTATATTTTTTAGGCTTGTTGCACAGACGCTACACTTATATTAAAAATAAAAAATCTTATTATGTTATTCAATACGACTTTAAGGGTAAGTAGCAAAGTGCATTTATTTTTTATCATTCATATGATATGCATATATGATTTAAACGGTTTTTTCCATTATTTACAAACAGGATTATGGTTACTCTGTAGAACAATTATGGGATTTGTTACAAGAAATTAGAGTACATTATAACGAAGTATTGATGCAACATTGGGTTCAAGTATTCAGAGATATTTTGGACGAAGATAATTTCTTGCCAATTCAGGTAATCATCATACTTACATTTAATCCTTTTAACCAGAGACTGCTGAATTTTTTATTATTTTTTATATTTACTCGATCATTACGTTCCAGGTTACAACACAAGCAGAATATGACAAAGTTTTGAATTTATTTCCTTATCACGACGATGAATTGCAAAAGGCCGAGTTTCCAAAGAAATTTCCATTTTCTGATATGGTACCGAAGGTGTACCAGCAAGTGAAAGAATTTATCTACGCTTGTTTAAAATTCTCAGAGGATTTGAACTTCACGCAAACGGAAATTGATGAAATGATATGCAAATCAACAAATTTGTTATTAACAAGAACTTTCAGTGGATGCTTATCATCGTTGTTTCGTAAACCATCATTAGCACTTTTACAAGTAGTACAAATTATTATAAATACCGGATATCTTGAGAAATCTACGAAGTATTTAGAAGAATTTGTGACTAATATTACTGGGTAAACATCTAATATATAATACATCTAATATATAATAATAATATTATTTTTGTGAGCGACTAAACATATAATTTTTTTTAGCACATCTCATCAAGGTCAATTAAGTTGTATGGATGTGGAATCTGCTATGTTTCGAGTTGCACGTGAAGATGCTGAGAAGCAAATTTGCGATAAACTGAAAAATAAGCTGGATGAATTTTTGGAATTAGAGAATTACGATTGGAACTTGACAGAACCTCAAGGACATGCCTCGGGATTCATTACAGATCTTATTGCGTTTTTGCAGAGCACTTTCACATGTTTCACCAATTTACCGGTAAATATTACGACATAATATATGCGATTATGTATGCAATTTTTGGAATATAATAAACGATAATTAACATTTCAGGATGAAGTAGCTCAAGTAGCATGCAAATCCGCCTGTTCTCACATCGCTAAAGCTATATTAGATATATTAATTAGTGAAGATGTGAAACAGATATCTATGGGTGCATTGCAGCAAGTCAATTTAGATACGATACAGTGCGAACGTAAAGTTTTATATATTTTATATAATGTTTCATTATAATATATTTTTTTAATATAAAAATTTAAATTATAATTTGCAGAATTTGCTGCTTCTGAACCAGTCGTTGGTTTACCAGAAGGAAGCTTGTTACAGTACTTCTCGCAATTACGACAATTACTAGATTTATTTATGAGTTGGGATTGGCCTACTTATTTTCACGATTATGGTCATGATTCTAGTAAATATGATTTAGTAACCCCGAATATGGCTGTACTTCTACTGGAAAAGTACATACTATATATATATATACATATATATATATACATATTTGCATCTTTGTTTTGTATATATTAATATTATTAATATTAATGTGCATCATTGTATTGATATATAAACATGTGTTTTTAGATTGAAAGAATCTGATAAGAAAACAGTGTTCTCTGTGTTAAAAAAAAGCGAAAGAGACAAAAAGAAATTGCTTGAAACTGTATTAAAGCAATTACGTCAACTAGCACAGACTACTCAACAGCAATAGAAGTTGAAATCAATTATATATTTACAGGAATCCCAGAATATTTAGGACAATGCGTTCATGTGCAAATAGAGCGAATTAAATTGAATCGAAAGGAATCTTTTATCATCTTTCAATTTTTTGTAGTAATTAATGAAATATTAATTTCTAAAGATCGCCAAATAAGCGCGCCTGACCTACCCCTAAGTACACGCTCATCGGTCGTAAGTCGTTAAGTTGGAAGTTTATTACAAACGACAATAGTTTTAACGTATGACGGCAAAAGAAAATAACTGTTCATGCGATTGTATCTTACCGCGCGCTTGCATTTACTATTACATTTTTTTAGTCCTGTTGCTCGCGTCCGAGCATGGTTTCTTCTCATATGCCTATGGTGCACACGCTGGTTGTACACAATTCATATGGATCCTACAATTTAATGTCAATTCCGAAACGACGAAATTTTTGTTTAAAGAAATATTTTTGGGCAAGGATACTCTCATTTTTTTAGTCCTGTTGCTCGCATCCGAGCATGGTGATTTCTTCTCATATGCCTATGGTGCACACGCTGGTTGTACACAATTCATATGGATCCTACAATTTAATGTCAATTCCGAAACGACGAAATTTTTGTTTAAAGAAATATTTTTGGGCAAGGATACTCTTGGTTGCCACTTCTTTCCAAGAAGAAAACGAGTGTATGAAAATACTAGGTATGGGAAAAACGCCACGAACTTTTTCCCATACCTAATATTTTATTGGAAATCGAACCCGGAATTTCCAGCATAGCAGACTAGTATTCTGTCTATTCTGCCACTCGGTCTCAAAATTACTATATACTATTACATACTATTATAAAGATTACAAAATGCTAGAGAATTTTTCCATTCAGTTTAATCCATTCTACCTGTACACAAACATTGTCTCAGATATTCTGGGACATCCTGTATATATACATGTATGTATGTATGTACGTCTGTATATTGAAAATGTGTAAATATACACTAATTTTTATATATTATTGCAAAAACGTGATTCTTAACAATGAATATTTATTATAAAAGTTATATTTGTTTTTCACACCTACAAGCTCCTTAATAATATTTTGTTTTACAAGTATTTTTTTATTATTTATTGATTTCAAATTATGATTTTCGTCGTGTATAAATATTTATATAAATACGCAGGAATTAATATGAGAAGAAATAAGAATTGAAATAATATATATTTGTATTCTCATATACCTATTGAGTATATGGGTATGGGAAAAAGTTCGTGGCGATTTTTTAGTAAAATTAAAGTGTTTTTCTTAGAGTATTGAAATCAATTTATTTAAACCAAATATGCTCCATTATTTTCTATAATATTTTACCATTTTTGGGGCAGAGCCATAATTCCATCGCGATAGAACTTCTATGGTTTCTGATCGAAAAACTGCTTCAAGTAATTTTCATAGGCCTCTTTTGAAGCTAGCTTTATACCATTAAGAGAGTTCTGCAGAGATCTAAACAAATGATAGTTTGAGGGTGCTATGTCAGGACTATACGGTGGATGCATTAAAACTTCCCAGCCAAGCTCTCGCAATTTTTGCCAAGTCATCAAAGATGTGTGTGGTCGAGCGTTGTCGTGATGAAAGACGACACCTCTCCTATTGATTAATTCTGGCCGCTTCCTCTCAATTGCTTGTTGTAATCTGCAGTTGTTCACAATAGAGTTCGGAATTAATTGTTTGATTGGACGATAGCAGCTCATAGTGAACGATTCCCTTCCAGTTCCACCATACACACAACATCACCTTCTTCCTCGTCAATCCAGGTTTTGCGATTGCTTGCGCCTTCTCTCCTTTCTTTATCCACGATCTTTTTCTAGTTGGATTGTCATAGGTGATCCATTTTTCATCACCAATTATCATTCTCTTCAGAAATAGCTCAATTTCATTCCGTTTCAGTAGCGTATCATAAATGTTAATTTAGTCCATCATGTTCCTAACACTCAACTCGTGAGGAACCCAAACATCGAGCTTCTTTTTGTATCCAGCTTTGTGTTAATGATTTAAAATTGTTTTGTAGTCGATGCCTAATTCCCTGGCAATCTTCACAGTGCTCATATGCTTATCATGCTCGACTTTTACCATGACATTTCACTTTTACATTTCATCGGACTTTTCAGTGATTAGTCGACCGGAGCGAGGTTCATCTTTCACATCGAAATTTCCAGCACGAAAGCGAGCGAACCATTTCCGCGCTGCTGATTTAGAGTATCACAGCGCATAAATAGCGCAAATTTTTTCACAAGCCTGTGCAGCATTCTTGCCTTTATCGTAGTGATACTGCAAAATATAGCGAATTTTTTTCTTTATTTATTTCCATTTTCAAAATAAAATAACTTTTGATCCACTTCACCGATTTCAATCTTTTTCGGCTCAAAACAAAGATTAAAATGTCACTTTTTAAACGCATGTCTAGTGTTGCCGATGCGATTAGTAATTGCCGACTGCTGAGCATTTAATGCCATCTAGCGGGAAAAACGCCACGAACTTTTTCCCATACTCAATATTATTTGAATTTTCTTTGTGGCATTGTCATATTCTATATAAATGGATCACACATCATACAATTACTGGATTAAGTATGATATATGTATAAAGTTTCAATTGCTACACTTCATATATAGTGTAATTATTCTTGGAATTATACAAAAAGTTTGATAATTGTTCATTCGATCACGAGAAATTTACGATATTACACCATTAACAACATCAAAATTTTTTATACCAAAAAATAAAGTAAATATATAAGTTGATATAGAAATATAGGAGTTACATTATTGAAATATTAACATAGAGATTAAATACAAATCAACAATAATTACAGTAAAATGACAACAAGCACAACGCCTAGTTTATGACAAATTCATGCAATGTAGAAATGCAATAGTAGAAATAAAATAAATAATAATACACATAAATATTGCATGTGATATAGTTTAGATGTGTGATGCAAATTTGTAATCATTTGAGAGTGATTCAAATTTGTAATCATTCATCGATATTATCGAGATTCACATCATCAGGTATTAAGTGTACAACTTGGCTTCCGCAGTTTTTTTTCTGAAATTCGAGGCTTTATTGTAAAAAACTGGTTATAATACATTTATGATTCAAAGTATTGTCCATCGCTGGCCACTACTTTCTCCCATCTTTCGGGTCGCGTACGAATCCCGTCGAAAAAACTGGTCATCTTTTGAGGCTATCCACGAATCGATCCAATTTTTTACTTCTTCATAAGACTGGAAGTGCTGGTCAGCCAGGCCGTGTGCCATTGATCGAAACAAGTGATAGTCAGAGGGAGCAACGTCTGGAGAATACGGCGGGTGGGGTAGGACTTCCCATTTCAACGTTTCCAAGTATGTCTTGACTACTTTCGCAACATGGAGTCGAGCATGCTGCAAAATCACTTTATCGTGTCTCTTGTTGTATTGCGACCGTTTGTCTTTCAATGCTCGGCTCAAACGCATCAATTGCGTTCGATACCGATCGCCTGCGATTGTTTCATTCGGTTTTAACAGTTCATAATACACTACGCCGAGCTGGTCCCACCAAATACAGAGCATGAATGGAGCCATGAATATTCGGTTTGGCCGTCGACGTGGAAGCATGGCCGGGAACTCCCCATGATTTTCTGCGCTTGGGATTATCGTAATGAACCCATTTTTCGTCCCCAGTCACAATGCGATGCAGAAATCCCTTCCGTCTTTGCCTTTCAAGCAGCTGTTCACAAGCAAACAAATGCCGTTCAACATCTCTCGGCTTCAATTCGTACGGCACCTAATTTCCTTGCTTCTGAATCATTCCCATGGCTTTGAGGCGTTTTGAAATGACTGTTGAGTCACTCAATGATCGTGCCAATTCTTCTTGATTTTGACACGAGTCTTGCTCAAGTAATGCCTCTTCTGCATCTTCGAAAACCTTCTCTCTTCCACTGCTATGCCGGTCTTCGACGTCAAAATCACCGTTCTTGAAGCGTTGAAACCATTCACGACACGTTCTTTCACTAATAGCCTCACCATAGTATTTGAGAGCATTCGATGAGCCTCAGCCGCAGATTTCTTCATATTGAAGCAAAAAATTAAAACCTCCCGCAAATGACGAGAATTTGGCTCGTGACATTTTCAACTGACATTTTCAATCGAGAATAACTTTATGATGCAGACACAAATCGACTAATGTTTCTATGGGGTTATGTTGACAGATGCCCAAGTTTATTGTATGACGTCTATGATCTATTTATTTCGACCACCACTTACCGCTAAAGTCATCTATAGGCAAACGGCGGAAGCAAACTTGTACATCTAATAGCATGGAATATTTGTTGGAAGCTACCAAATTCTTTAAAAAAAGAAAGAAAATTTTAATATTTATTAATCTATACAAGATGTTTGATTGAAGTAACGATAAAATTCTCATAGAGATAGAACGGATTAAATTGAGTCGAAAAGTCCTCTACCATTTTACAATTTTTGCAATAATTAACAAGATATTAATTAAAATCGCTATTCATCAATCGTCTATTCATCAATAAAATGATTTTACATTATTTAATTTTACTTACTGGAGTTATTGCATGATAGACGATTATTATATCAGTGAAATCCGAATATTGCTTCGATTTACTCCATATATTATTCCGAATAGTTCTAAATTTTTTACTTCGAATATTAGACTGAATAAAATTAAATTACTGATTAAAATTTTCTTTTTCGCGGGGATCTATATATTACTTTGGTCACGGTATATACAGGATGTATTCCGATATACACTGCCAGTACTGAAAAATTGTTCCGCTATTACTACGCAGCGCGCTGTGACAGCGTCTAGTTCCCTCAATGTCATCATAAATAATAGCTATATTGCCACTACTGCGGCTTTCGAAGTTATAGTGCAAAAATGATCGCTTAAAGAAGCACAATGCATCGAAATATTCGATCTAGAAAATAAAAAAATATATACATTATATTTAACTGCAGAAAAGATGCACTTATATACATTTGATCGAAAATGACTCTTAAATTCTACATCTTAATATTTATTAACTATGTCCATATAGTTTTTAACAAGATCAAACTGTTTGAATTGATGATTCTACAATTAGTTCATCTTCTTCGAAAGAACTATCGCAACTGTTTTCGTTCAAAATTTATTGACAATTTAGTACGTTTAGCCATGTCTGTTTACATTGCCAGTTTACTGCAAGTCATTCCGAAATACGCCGTTACAGGGCTTTCCAATTGCAATATCCCTAGACATTTTTGTGCACACGGCGATATAAGTTGCATTCCAATTGTTATAGTCGACACAACGCATCTAAGGATCGATTCTGTATCTTGAAATGAGGTGAAAATTAAAATAAAAGTGAACGAATTTACTAGAATACTGATTTCATTGGTCAATATCTACCCAAACGAGAATGAATTGAAATGGATTCAGATTTTCAGAAATTGATTCACGAATGTTAAAATGAATGCTTTTCAATCCTGAATGCATTTTTATTCATTTATAAAAATTGCATGGAGCGTATCTCTATGCCTTTCAATTTAAAAATAATATTAACTTTTTCTGTGCATTATGAATACTATTCAATTCAAAATTTTGAATAAGATGCAGTTTTTTCATCCAATTGCATCCAATTGAATATAATTGAATCCAATTAAATCCAATTAAATCCAAAAAAAGTATTCACTATTTATTCAGATAGAAAAAAATTTCAATCCATTTTAATCTATTCTCGTTTACTGGGATACATTTTTAAGTTAATTTAACATCTTTTCTAATTTTTCTATATTATTTCTTTTTTTTCAATATATTTACAATTTATTTTTATTAATTTTCATAATTTTCATAATTTTAAATTATTTTATTGCAATATTAGATTTATTCGCATGCTCTAATATGTTCCAATATATTCCTACGATAGCACTTGCTCATTTCAACGAATTCGTTAGAGTGCGATGCGAATAAATCTAGTGAATTTTGATAGAAGATTTTGACAGTGTGAAAAAAGGATGAAAAGAGAAAGAAGTTTAGGTAGTAACCGTGGCAACGCGTAGGTATTTCCTTATTTCATGCATAGTTGCTTACTATATATATTGTGTCGTATTTCATCATATCAGTATGTCTGATTTTGAGGTTAAAAGATTTCCTAACCTGAGTAATCGTCAGTTTTAACGCTTAATATCTCAGTTCGAGAGGCAGAGTGACCAGATTCGTTCATTTCGTAGCTATACTGAACAATTACCAAATTGTTGAACATTTTAACATTTTAATTACCAAATTGTTTTTTAAGTAATTTAATCACAAATTTTGTCGTCCGACCTTCCGTTTAAATGCCACATGATAAGAAGATCATACGGCGTAGCCGATCTCGCGATCGTGAGCGGGAACGCGATCGGGAACGACGCGACCGTCGGCGCACTAGAAGTCGATCTAAGGACCGCAAAAAGGACAGGAAGCGGTCCAGATCGAGAGAACGATCACGGGAACGCGATAGATCGCGCGAGCGTGACAGGTCGCGAGAAAGGGAACGTGAGCGTTCGAGGGAGCGTCGAGACATAAAGGACAGATCCAAGGATGAGAAAAAGCGCAAAGGTAGTCCTACCTTTGCTGAAGATGATTCAAAGAAAGATCTGAAAGCCGATGCTAAGAAAGAGGAAGAAGAAACAGAGGAGAAGGCCAGATTGGCACCAAAAAAGGAACCATTGAGTTTGGAGGAGCTCCTGGCCAAGAAGAAAGCAGAGGAGGAAGCTCGAGCTAAGCCTAAGTTTCTCTCCAAGGAAGAACGAGCGGCCCTAGCACTAGAGAAACGTCAACAAGAGGTTGAAGCTATCAGGAGGCAGCAGGAGGAAGAGCGCAAGCTGCTATCCCACAGTGATAATACTAACAAGGAGAGGGAATGGGATGACAGAGACAGGTATTCACAAGATTTTTACTTGGAAATATATTATTCAAAAATTAATTGTATGATCCTGTAATACTTTTAATATATTTGTCTTCATAAACTATAGTTTGATAATAATATATCTTTTTAAAATCTATGGTTGATTGGTAATAATATGTTTTGTGCCTTTACATAAAGATTTAAAATTAATTATAGATTAAAGTTAGATTTTAAATTTATTGTATCCAATTTCTAATTTTAGACAGATAAAAAAATATTACTTATATCTGCGAAAGTATTAATAGATAAGATAGCATAATATTGGTTTTTAAAAACTGTTTGTTACAATGTTAAAACAAAAATATTAGTGATTTAGTTAAAGTTGGGAAAGGGAGTATTAGTATTTTAGACTGATATTGTGTTGAAAATCAATGGACAATCATATTTCTGAGATAAAAATTTATTTAAAATACATATATATAACATACACACATACATATGTGTGTGTGTGTGTGTGTGTGTGTGTGTGTGTGTGTGTGTGTGTGTGTATGTATCAGTCTAAAATAAAATCTAACTTCTACCTTAATATGCGCTTCTCATATTTAACCAATTTATTCATATAAAGAGTATCCTATTTTTAACCTTAATTATTGTTAAAACAATTTTTCATTAGTAGAAGAAGAGAAAGCCAACGCTCGCGTGATGAGGACATTAAAGACAAGGATAAAGAGAAGGAAGTAGAGGCAATCAAAGAACGGTATTTAGGTCTGGTAAAAAAGAAGCGGCGAGTTAGAAGACTAAATGATAGAAAATTTGTTTTTGACTGGGATACTTCAGAAGATACTTCTGTGGATTATAACAGTATTTACAAAGAGAGACATCAAGTGCAATTTTTTGGTAGAGGCAACCTTGCAGGCATCGATATTAAAGCACAGAAGCGGGATCAGAGCAAGTTTTATGGCGAATTATTAGAGAAGAGGCGCACAGAGGCTGAGAAGGAACAAGAGAAGTGAGTATTATTGTTGACTATATGACTAGTATTTCTTTTTAATTGTAGATTTCCAACATATAGAATTATCTGAATAGATTTGCAGTACAGATAATATTTTATGATACAGAATGTCCTATTTTACTTTCCTCAGGCTAATTATTCGAAAATTGAACAAGCAAAAACGTTTCAGACAAAAATTGTATATCTAAAATGTCTTAAAATTGTCTAGAAAGAAATGAATAATTGTAAATAGGACATTCTTTTAAATGTTCTGAAAGACATAG